>NW_009222099.1:7515-10531 GCF_000690835.1 Fulmarus glacialis | reverse complement strand
GAACCCTGGGGTGGATTTCCCCAGCAGGGATGTTATATCTCGTAAGACGGTCTGGTATGTTTGGGTTTGTACCGGCTCTCTTCATCTGCAGCCTCGCTCAGCTGTGCTGCCATAGGTGCTTCCTCTCCCTGGTCAGAAGATGATCATGGTGAACTACAAACGCTGCACTTGTTTCAGATCGTATTGATCCCTGGGCAAGTTTTATTCGGTCATCAATAGGTCCCAGAGATCTGTTTTGCTCCTTTTATAATCATATATTCCAAAATCAATGATTACAAATCATTAAAAGCAACAGATTTCTTATTAATGACGCCTTGTGCCAGCACTCAAAGCTTCGCAGTTACATTTCCAGTGCTAATTTGGCTACGAACCTCTCCAGAAGAAAGCCATCTCCAGGCCCTTTTCTGATGTTTGCCACTTGCCCGCTGCTGTAAGGACTTGCTTGTGGCACACTGAGAATTCTGGGAAGTGTTTAATTTAGAAACAGATCTCTTTAACTTTATATAGCTGTTTATTTCTTGTCCTTTAATTATTTTCATCGCTAATGGTGCTAGCATGGAAGGAGATTTATTTTTTTTTTCCTGAAGCTTTTCATCTACTTTTGATGCCAGTGGACTCACGCTCTGCCCGTGACTTTCAGATGTGTTTGTGTGAGGAACGCCTTCCCGCGACACTTTTCTCTAAGGAAAGCGCCAGTCGGGTGGGGAAGTGCAAATAAGGAGGGGTCAGAGGCAGGACGACTGGGAGGTATGAAGAGGTCACAGGAATAATTTGCTTAATAAGAAGTGTCTTCCTACCTACAAGCAGTTAATGTTATGCTTAGTCCCTGAACTGTGAAAGGTTATAAATTACTTGTTTATCTACTTCATTTCTGGATGTTTTCATTTTCTGCATGACATTCAGATCCCTTTTTCTTAATCCTTCTGCTTTCGTGCACTTAAAATCTTGTGGCAATGGTTCTAATGAATAATTTTAAAAAGTAAATTCAAGGTTTCAGGGGCTTATTTTTCCCCAGCAGTATCTATTTTGGAGATTCTTTTCTTTATTTCTGATAGTATGTTTAGTAAATTGCATTTTCATTTTTCTCATAAAATACTGCTATAATTTTGGGGGCATTTAAAGGGCCACAGAGAGAAGACTTGCCGGGGCGCATCCCAGCTGTTAAGGGCTCAGATAAAAGCCCAGGGCTGGGTAATCCCAATGTACAAATCCTACTGGCTTTGGAGGGGTCCGTGCATTCCCATGCCACTTTTTTTTTCCAGCAGGGACTTTTCCACAGTGTCTTAGTATCAAAGTGGGCAAAGAGAAGAAATAAAAAGGAGGAGGCTGGAGGACTATGTAAAATTCAGAGAGAGAGAAGAGCAGAGGAGGAGGAACACGTGCCCCAAGGCAACGAAGCACGCTTCAGGGAGGGGAGAGGATACAGGGATGTTTTAGCACTTCTTTCCTCTTCGAAATTTTATTTCTCAAAACCCACCTGACAAGTTCAGTGGTTTCACTTGGGAGCAAATACTCTGATTGAAGGAAAAAAAATCGTAAAACTACGCAAGTCAGCTGGCAAGATTGGCACCGGGGATTGTAAGTGTTGGTCAGTCCGCGTCCTGTGAAATCAAGATTAGAAAAAATGTGTTTTTAAAGGCCATCATGATCTGATTAAATACTGCAAAATCACCTGAAAGCTATTCTAATATTTTAATAGAAATATTTTAAATTTTTAAAGTGCATCTAAACATCATTATGAATGTTCACGCCGGGAGCCCATATAACCCGTGTGATCAACATGGGCATACGGTGTGAAACAGGCGGTTTAACCAAATCAGGTGAGTTTTTCGGTGCTCAGCTATAACAAAAAGGTCATGCAAAAAGAGCCCCTCTATTTCCTAACTCTAAAACTAATGTGAGACATACCAAAATAACCTGTTCACACCAAACTGAAAACAGAAAAGCAGGCAAAATTTAGAATAGAATATTGCATTTTTCCCCAGGTAAGGCCACTTTGTCCTTGCCTACATCACCAGAATCAAACCACCTATATTTTCTTGGTTGCTTAAGAGGATACATAAAAATTTACTAAATACATTTTATTGCCAAAACATTTCTAAGCAAAGTTTATTTGTGCACATTCTGTTGCTAATTCTTCTTGTAAATATTGTGTGAAGTCTTTGTTGTTTTTTAAAATGTGAGCAGCTGTAGTGGTCTGGGAGACAGCTCTAATGAACAGATGGGTATGTTAGAAAAAATCTATTATCTTGCTTTTGTTCACCAAAACTTGTTAATTTTTGGTGATTTGCATTTTTAGCTGCAATTTTGTTATACACCAAAGGTGTAACGGTGGCCTTCAGAAGGGATCGGTTTTTTGCCTTTACCTTCCCCTCTCCCTTATTTACCCACCCGTAAAATGGAAACCTGTGAGTTATCTACTCCAACCGAGTTTGCTAATGTTTCCTTATGGTCTGCAAGAAGCTCATATAAAATACACTGAAAAAAAGTTGGCTGTAATTCAGTGGAAAATGAGGTGTAGCTAATACACATAGAGATTCCAGAGCCCTAAATCGCTTACATTAGCATAACATATATAAGGAAACATAATAAGGAAAGAATTTGGCACCTGGAACTTCTCTCCTCATGTCTTTATTTGACCGTGGTCTAATTCTAGCTTTACCTAAATAATAAAAACTCTTCTAGTGCTTCAGCAGAGGCAGGCTTAGATCTTATCATTTTGGTGGTCATAGTCATTGCTGTTCTTCAGAAGATGTTTCGAGGCTCAGGGGGTGCAGGGCAGAGACATGCAACATGCAGAAGCAGCTACTGAATTCTTCTGTCCTCCCCGAGATGGTTTAAAATAAATCCAGCACATTGTTCAGTGTCTCATACATCACTGGTTTTTGATGCTGTTTTTTCCTGCGAGAAGAAAAGGAAAAGATTTAAATCAGTTTGTCATTGTTTGGGTGATTTTTCTCTCTAAGCCACCGGGAGAAGCCGGAAATCTACTAAAAAGCAGCGTACAAGGGTGTTA
>NW_009222099.1:0-7492 GCF_000690835.1 Fulmarus glacialis | reverse complement strand
CTGCTGAGAAACTTAGTTTTCGAGGTGTTAATGTCGTTGGGTGGAGATCAGGGGGCTCAGCCTGGGAACGGCCCGTTGACGCATTCATAACTAGAGATTATGGAAAAGAAAATCAAAGCATCTCCCTGGTAATCCAGAAAAATTTCCTGCAGATCCTTTTGTACCACTACTGCATGGAAATCATAGTGAGCACCAGGGATCTGCAGAAGTCAAAACCAGAGGATTTTCACTCCTTTCCTCAGATTGTTCTTCTTGAAGCTAAAATATACATATATATCATATATATCTATATATGATTATAAGTATAGAAGTGTATATACATATGTATAATAAACGTGTGTGTCACTTTGGGGGTGTATTTCCCTGTCCCCAGCCTGAATTTCACTTTATTTTATTTCATTCCTTTGTTTCTAGCTCTGCCCTTCTCAAGCTATTCATTTCCTCCATGTCTTTGGCACTGGCATGTTTTCAGCACGTTCAGCCTTGTATGTCATCTCGCTGTGCTGCACGTATTAGGGATCCTTTTTAACCTTTGTTGTAATTGACTGTTCCAGTAACAGGTCATTTGGGCTGCTTTTCTCCACTGTGAGGTGAAGGTGAGATTATTCTAGGGTCATTTAAGAACAGAGTGATATCCTCCCTGATTTGCAATGGGAACCTGTTATCATGCAGCTTGAAAACCTACTGGCAGTTTATCCACATACCTCATGCTGCAAACTCATATCTTATTTATTGTCCACCATTTAAATTAAGTCACATTTACTGTGGCTCCAAGGCATCTTTTCCCCCTTGAATCTCTGTTTCCAATTATTTTCCCCCAGATGTCATTAGTTTGTATTTGCCAGGTTGCATCTCATTTTGTTTTCTGTCTTTTTGGTTAATAACAAAAAACATAAGGGGTCACTTTGAGGCAGTGGAACTAATGGGCAATCATGAATATTAGGGAAGCTTGAAAAATTATTAGGGTGATGAAATCTTTCTCATGCTACATGCTAATGAAAACTCAGCATGTGGCTGTTTCTGAGATAATCCTATTGCTAGACTGATTGAAATACCATTGTGAGAGCTTTCTTCTAAATATACATATTCTAAATATATATACATTTAGCTTTCCATGAAATTGGAGTTCCTTATTCTGCTTTTGATGAACTCTCATATGAAATGTATTAGATGGATGTTTGTAAAATCTTATAAAGCTGCTGTTGCTTGACATTTTATGCATCTTATGGAGTGATAATCTTGAGTAGCCAGCTGAGCATGCAGACGCTCAGTATGTTGTTAATGCCTCCCTCGTAGGTCAGTGGCTGTAATGTAAGACGGGGACTTAGTAGCCTGCTGGTCTACAAGAAGCTAAGTACAAAGGATTTTTAAACAAATTTTGGAAAATGGCCATATTCACGGCCATTTTAAAAAGAAAAATATTTTCTTACTTTTCCTCTTGCCAGGACACACTGGTAATGCAAGCACAGCTTTATTGGGGTGGCGTAGAGAGGTAACACTTGCTGCGTGGGCCTGAGTTACCACTTTGTACAGTTTCCAGCAATCACTGCATGTTGCAGATACCAAAAGTAATTGGGGTTGTTTTGTGGCAATTAGGTGGTTAACAGGTTATCACTGCTGTGGTCCTCACCAAACTGTCACGAGGTGGCAAGCGGTCAAGCTCTTCAGATGCAGCAAACTTTGACTCATGGGACTACCACAGGTTCCTCGTGTGCAGGGGAGTATGAAATAAAAAACAAGGGAAGAGCTTTTCTCTGCATGACCCCTTCACTCTGCTTTTGGTGACTTTTATTCACTCCATGGGCTGAGTGAAGTCCCAGTCTGGGCTCAGGCTGAAATGAACATCTGTAGCTGAATAACTGCACTAAGGCAGTGAACACATAATAAAAAAGTGCAGATTGTGTGCTGGGATTTTTTTTTTTATTCAGTACAAGCAAAATTCTCTCCCCAGAATGAATGGGAGCTATTCATGTCAATGAGAGGAGAGAGAAGGAGTCAGGACAATTTTACTGACCTTTAATAAGGCTCTCAATCTATTTATAAATTGCCGTCAATGTGTGGCTACGCATTCAGCTAAATACAGAAGGCAATAGTTTAGTTCAAACACTTTTTTTTCTTTAATGCGGTAAACCCATTATGGACTTTGTCAGTGTTCTCACTTCAGCTAGATGCCAGTGCTTGACTTTGCTGCAGCTTGGCCCCTCATTACCCCAGGGACGATTGCAGGACTCTTCCTTGGGAATGCCTTCCTCACCATCCTCACCAGCCCAGGACACATGGATCTCTCCTCCTCCACCTCCTCTTCTTCCTCCTCCTGAAGAGCCCCTGTTGTCACGTCTGTTCAGAGATCCCCCTTTGCTCCGCACTAACCCTTTCAGCCGTCATGTTGTCATTCAGCTTCACCTTATCAGATATGGGTCATCCTCCCTTATCTACTGAGTTTAAGTTGCATTTGAGGGACATCGGCACCCGTAAGGATGAAGCCTGTGGGATTAGCACCTCTGAGAGCTGCACCAGTGCAGGAGGAGATGGCAGGCAGCCTCCTCTGTCGCTGTCTTTCCATCCTCAGGGAGTTGGTATCTTAGATGTTAGTCCTAGCAGATAATTCCTGCTTATTCCCCCAAGAAGAGGTCCCTTGATGCTGATCTGACTCCCTGCCAGGCTAACAGACCCATCGGTACCTCTCTCCTCTCTCAGCCCTGAATTTGTGCCTGTGCATTGCCACGCAGAGGAGAAATTTAACAAATGCTTCTGAAATAAGCGTTCACAGAATGAGCAGAGACGCTTGAAAAGTTTAAGGCGAGCTCCCTTGCTGTCCCCGCAATGGAGCCTCTTGCTGGCGAGTGGCTGGCGTGGGCCATGCGAACGGCAGAGAGACCGGCAGCGCGGGCGGCTGCGGCTGCTGGCTCCCGCATGCAACCGGGCGTCGGGAGGCACCGTGGCCCCCTCTCTCCCACACTAACAGCTGAACAGCCTTTAACCAGGGGGGGTCTGTGCAGAGCAGGGATGGGGGGAGGCCCTGGGGATGGCAGTCAAAGCACACACCTCTGCGTCGTGTCCTCTTTCTACCTGGTCCGTAGGAGCCCACACAAAGGGCAAGGTGCTACAGCATCCAGGCAGTACTCACTGCCCAAAAACTGATGGTCCCAGCACTTCTACCAGTGTTTTTGGAAACACAGGGCATGATATTGCTGCCACAAGTTGAGTCCAACAAGGTTCACCAGCAGCAACCTAGCTTTGGCTGGTCCCTTTGCTACACAGCATGAGGAGATGCTTCTGCTGCTGGGAAAGCTCAGAGATGCTCCTGCCCTTCCAGCAAAATCAAACTGTTGCAATAATCCTCTGTACTGCAGCACATGCAGTTGGTTTAGGTCTGGTTGTGGTTTGACAATGTTCAATGGCAGGGCTGGCACATGGCTGGTGCACCTCAGACCTCCCTCTCGCTGAGGCACCTCTCCTGAAAGTCTGGGTGTTCTGTCTTTCTTAATAAAATAATAATTTTTTAAAAAGGCTTTGAAAAAAGGGACCGGAATTCAAGTGTTTGTATTTCTAGGCAAAGGATTTTCCTTTATCCTTGTTTGTCTGCGGTGACTGTCGCATGGGATGGAGGCAGACCTGTGCTCCGCATTTCAGAGGAATGTGATGAAAAATAACTGAGCTCATCTTACCTCTGGGCGAGCCACTGCAGCAAGTGCAGGCGACGGAAACCTGCAGAGCCAGGCTGGCACTCAGCGGTTCAAAACAAATAAATATTTCCAGCTAGGAGGAGAAAGGCGAGCAACTCCTTTCTTATTTATCTTCCTTAGTTGCAAAGATGCATTCATCCACAATTGTACCGTATCGCTGCAGCATTCCCCTGTGCGACCAGATCCCGACTTCACCTGAGGACCTTGGTCTCTCTTCATGGGTCCATGCAGGGCCCGTGGCATTTACTTTCACATACCCCTGGTGCCTCCATCCCCGTGATGCCCTTTTGCAAATCTCCACCAAGTGATGTGTTTCGTTGCCAGTCTCGTGGCCTCTGAATTTCTCCAGTTTCTGTAAAATCCTGGCAGACCAGATTACTTTTCTAATCTCATCCAGGCAGGGAAGCTGAGAATGCGTTCTACAGGGCATCTGCCTTTCAGATACTTTTTAGTGACTTTTGATCAAAATCGGTGCTTTCTGAAAAGAACTTTGGTCCTTTCTTCCCTATGTTTAAGGGACACATGTAATAACAGAGATTAAACGTTTTGTTACTAAAAAGTGAGAAAAGGTGCCTTTTAAAATTCATTTGCCATAACAACATAAAGGGTGTCCCAACAGACTCTCTAAGTGTCTTAATTTGAGGTGTATCTGCTTTCACTAATGTGAGTATTTTTAGTTAATTATTAATTGCAATAGGGATCGCTTCTCAGTCTCAACATTGTTGTAAAGTGCTTTAACATGAAGCTGGCAGAGTAAGACATGATCGTCGCTCACGTGGGACCCTGCTCCCTGTGTTAGCCTGTCTGCAAAACAGCATTTTGGGGGAGGCAGCTACTGCCTCCTCCCACTGACCCTGTCAGCCTTGGACAGGCCCCTCTTCATGGCTCTGTTTAACCTCCCTCCCCTTTCCCTGGGCGTCTCTGCGTGCTCAGGGCTGACGTGAGATTCTCCTTGTGTCTTTGCATGCCGTCCAGCGTGCATCCATACACATATGTAAGTAAAATTAGCTCGATACATAGGTTTCTGCCTTCTCGGTTCATGGTCAGCATAAGGCTAAAACGTGTTTTCTGAATTGCACATATTAAAAGTGATTTTACTATTTTGTTTTTATGAAATAAAACTGCAGCTACTTGGATATGCATATTTCCCTGCGGTTTTTCCAGCGGCACGGTTGCGAGGCTGTGCTGCTTGCTGCATGCCGGGCAGGCAGCCCAGCTGGCGACTGGCCCGAGCACTGCATCCGCCTGCCGAAGGGCTGAAGTTCACGTGATTAACAAGGGTAACTGGGATTTCTGAGCAGCTTTAACATTCTAAATAATCTATAAAACAAATTAAAAAAAAATCAGTAACGTGTCAAAATATGTCTGTTCAAAATATCCCAATAATATCCCTATTTTGTCCAGGTGAAGCGGTTGGCGGGAGGCAGTGCGGCAGTGCAGGCGGGAACAGTCACCACGGCGGGGGTGGGAGACGATGCTTTAAGAGAGAGCCACTGGTGTGTTCTACTGACATTGAGGAAAATCTTTAATTCTGGACTTTTTATATAAATTGTTGCTGGGGTTTTTTGGTAATACATTGAGCTGGATTCTCAGAAATCATCAGGTGAAATCTCTGGCCTGTGCTCTGTCTCAGGCACACATAATGATCAATTTTGGCCCTAAAAGCTGCGAAACTGCTGATCACGTGTGTTCCTGTGTTGCAGTTTACTGGATCCAAAGGTCCCAATTGCATGCTTATTTTATCTTTTTCTTTTTTCACATATATCCGCATTCTTTATGGTGCAGAAGATGAGGCTCATACACCTACTGAATAATCCCATAGACCAAAACCTCCTCTGATGGAAAGCAAGGCCACCACTGTCCGTTGTACCTTCAATAAAGCCTTCTTGGGTCTTTTTGTACCAGCGTGTAGTTTGACATGTTATGGGGAGGTTTGCGAGGAGGAAATGTTTCTGCTTAGCTGCTGAGATAATTTTCTCTGGAATTATATTCCGGGAGGCTTGTCCTGATATTTTACATCACATGAAGTTAACCTCTTTGGCTTTGTGGCATACGTGTCTTACAAATGTGCTTTCTTCATAAAAGGTTTGGAAATGCTCTGAAGCCCGAGACTGCAAGAGCTGCAGCAAGGACCAAATTCATGCTATGTTGTCATAACAACAAACAATGATTTGAAATGCAGATTTTTCATCTTTACTCTTTAGTTGTGATTGAAAGCTGTGGAAAATGGGGGATTTGCTGTACTGAGGTTGTGCCTGTTAGAATAAGAACGTTATCACGTTAATAAAGCGGTAACACCAGAACAGAGAGCTGTCGGGGGCAGCTTTTACAGCGTGGAAAATAACCTGCACCGGCACTGAAACGTTGATGCTAGGCACTCAGGATCAAACAAACAAAAAAACCAAAACAAAAGATCTTCACCCCATGAACTGGCAGATAAATCATGGGATAGCATTTTTCTCCTCTAGTTATCCAAGCATAATATACAGGTCCGCGTGGTTATTTTGCTTTGTCGAGCAGCCCCTCTTCCAGGAGTGGATGAATCCCTTTTTCCTAAATTATCCCAGTTTTTGTACATTTCTTTCCACCTTGTGATATCGGGATGCAGCACACCAACCTCGGTGGTGCTTGAGGAAGGAGGGGTGAATGTAGAGCCCGGTGCTCGGCCACTCTCTCTGGTTTAATATTTTATATTCAGATAATAGAAAATCACATTCTCGACGTGAACTGCAGTCTCTTTTCTCTACCCTTTCGGGCTTGATTCATGCTCCCTTTGTTACTCTTCATGTTTCTTGATGCCTCAAATGTCAGAAACCTTCTTATTTTCCTTGATAGGTTTTGTGATTTCCTTAGTCATCCATATCTGTCCTAGCTCTTTTCTTGTACAGATATTTCTGAGAAGCCAGCTCATTTCCTGAGCTTTAGACAAGGGTTTTTTCTTTTCGTTTTTATTTCTAATCTTCATTTCCTTTTTCTGTCCCTGTCCATCATCTTTCCTCTCCCTCATTTATGCTTTTCCTGTTACACCAGCACTTTTCTCAGTTTGCCTGGGTAAAATCTTACAAAAGAATAATCATAAATAAAGTGAATATGCTCGGTATATCAACACAGGCAAGATTTGTTGTAAGCAGTGTAAATATTCTTGAGATCTAAGAGCCCTTGAAATGAATCTTTCACCTTTGGAAAAAATGTGCTGATCACATTTGTTTGGGCTCTGCGGAGCGCTGGGCCAAGCAGGAAGAGCACATCAGTAGCCTGCAGTTATTTTCAGACCTATACTGCCAGCATCACCTATAGAAACAGCTGTTAAACAAAAAAAAGATAGAGAAAGAACTGGAGCAAGTCTCAGCTCTGATTATTTCTAGTGACATGTGCAATCTCCAAAGCTGCAGAGATTTCTGCTTGCTTCAGATAACTCTCTCCACTTTGGATGGCTTTGAACCTCTTTCAACGTGACTTTGCTGGAGAGCAATGGGACGGTCTGGTGGCTCTGGCCAGCTGGCCAGGGCTTGGGGTCCAGGGTTGCCACGGGTGCTAGGGGCCCTGCAGCCAGCCATCGGCTTCCCCTGCAACGCTCCACACTCGATTTGCACCCTAAGAACGTGTCTTCTTATTTTTGCCTCGTCCTATTTAATAATAATTCTGGGATAAAAAATTCTTATTTAATAGTAATTTGCTGTTTAGGACAACTCACTGCTATGGCTGCTCTGGCAAGGGCAATGCCTTCATTAAGAGATTTTCTATGCTAAATTATATTTTGCATTTTATTCTGTGTGGGGGAATTTATTCATAGAATCATAGAATCA
>NW_009222098.1:0-17610 GCF_000690835.1 Fulmarus glacialis | reverse complement strand
ACATGGCTTGTGAGCACCCTCAAGATGAAGGCTCTGCGATCTGAATTAACTGGATTCATATAAGATCTAGGACAAATTAGTGACTCTAAATATTCCCTGCAAAATATATCAAATGAAATGTGCAGTGACATACAGAAGGCGGCCTTTTTAAGTTATTTAATGGGTTTCCAAAAACACTAGAAGACAAACTAAGTTCAAAATAACAGAAAAACAAAAACTAACCCTTTTCTTCTGCCTTTTCTCTTAAAACTCATTCTGTTACACAGAAATACCCAAATCACTATGCGCTTCTGGAGCTAAAGCCTTGGGTTGAACACGCAACCATAGCAATAATTAAACACCCGCATGAACTGGGTACATGCAATGAACAGTGAATGACAGCAAAATTCGGTTACCCCGACTGTTGAGGCCCTACAGAAGTACTTCCCAGCTAGCATTTCTTCTCCATGACAAGACGACATGTAATGCCTCGTTTGGTAAATGCAACAGTACCTCCCTCTGCTGGCTTTTTCCAGCAAAGAGAAGAGGCTGCTATTGCAAGCCAGTAATAAAGTTATGCTACAGTGGAAGTTCTTCACACGAGGTTCCCCGCCCGCAGTTACAGACCTCCATTTATTTATACCGTCCAGCAAACAGTCAGGAACAGATAGTGAGGATCAACTTCAGGAAACATAGCATAAGAGAAACATAAGTTTCCCTTCAGCATAAATTAGGACTATCTTTCAGAGACAAACACATAAAACCAAATAACCATGTTATCAGGAGGAACTGTATGTAAATTCAAAGACTGGGAAATGAAAAAAATGAGGACCATAGGCCAGAACCCCACTCTTGTAAAATGAGAGGTCTGAGAAGATTCTCCTGGCCCAGAGTGAGTAGTCCTTTGCTACAAGAGGTGACTACACTTATCAAGCAAGCTACTTCCATCTGAAAAATTGGTAGGTTATTAGTCTACCTTGCTCAAACCAGAACACTGCTTCAGAATCACATCCTCCTAGTAAGAAACTACATCTTAACCTCCAGACTATGTTTTTTCACGGTCAGTGTATTCTCGTATTTCCCATGTCAGAATCTTTTTGCTTTAATACCTGTTTTCACTCACTGGGCTTCAACAGGTATTTCTCCCTTCACAAACCAGTAGCACCTCTCCACCTCACCTGGCTAAAAATGCCATCTTCCTTTATTTCTAATGCATGATAAACCTGACAACCCATTCCAGTCCCAGTGGCACCTCTTCCAGCTGGAAGTGCTTTCTCTGGGGGGGTATAGAATGTTGGAGAGTATGGGGTGGGGGAGCAGAATGCACATTCCAGAAAAAGATCTCAGAATTTTGGAAAGCTAGAGTAATTTTCCCTAACTTTACTCCTCAGACCAATACATCCGTATCTCTTGGCTTACACTCCTAACTGTTACTCCTTACCTGGTTTATACTCCTAATTGTTCTAGTAGTCAGACAAAACCGCATTATTAAACCAGGGAGAAGTTTAATGCTTGAAAAGTCCATATATAATGCTTGACGAAGATCTCCTGTACTACCTTTTCACCAGTAACCAGTCACCAACATAAACTGAAATCACAAACAGAAGACAGCAACAATTTTTCAGTGTGCTTTCTATAGTGGGAAAAATGTTAAGTATAGGAGTTTCAGTATCACTTCTCAGTGACTACTTAAGATTTAATATAATGTACGGTAGGAATTTCATTTTAATAAGACATAGAAGTACTGAGATTTTATTAGGGAGATAGGAAGTATGTATGAAAAACTATGTATAAGCTTTTCTAGTGCATATGTAGTGGGTTAATTTCTTCCCCTAATAAAATCTTTCGCCACAGAGCAAGCCAGTTTAACTTTTACATTATAGTAATTTGGTCCAAGCTGCTACCTCAAGTGAAACTTATTCAACTATAAACAGATCAATCTAAATGATAAGATTATGCTCAATTGCTTTACCTTTACTGAAGTTCACAGACTGCATTAGATATACAGACGTCAATAATACAACTCGTTAAATTAATTTATTTCTTAGTTTTGGATTTTTTTGAAATGAGAATTATTTCATAAAATTTCTCAGGACTGACTGTGATTTCCTAATACCTCCACAAACAATGTAATACTTCAATACAAAAAGCATCACCTAATTGGAAAACAAGATTTTTCCCACTCAAAAAAATAAATATCTAACAAACAGGTTTCTTGTCAATAATTTAATAGGAATGTAATTATATATTGGCATAAATGTTCTGTTAATACCTTATTATGTTTGGCCTAACTTAGTTTCTACAGCTTATTTTCCATTTATTAGGGTCTTCCCAAGCATAGATTCAAAGTCTTCAACAACCATTTCCAGGAATACACTAGGAATGAAAAAGTACATTTAACAAAAAATAATGTTATAGTAAAACACAGTTTTTAATTCTGAAACAGTATGACAACTGCACAGTATTGTTAACTAGTTCTGACAAAAGTAACAAAATACCAGCTTCCTAGTGACTAGGCCTGAACGCAGGAGTATGTGAGAGAAATCCTACCTAACACAGGCCTGCTTTTAATAGGAGTAACAGCATGCAGCTTCCAGATACCCTATTTTTTTAACTTCACTGATGTCCAGCATGTTACTGCTTACTAAAAGAAAACCAAAAATCACTTGAGCTTTTTCTAAGGGACTGTTACCATGTGACACAGCTTTTAGAGGTTTGGTCATTACTTTGACTCTAACTTTGGACAGCAAAAATCCACTGCTGGTTACTGCCATACAGCTGTTTAGAAGGAGGAGTTTGTGGCTCTTCCAGAGACATTATCTTGCATTGGGTACACACATTATCATTTCAGAGGTCAGAGAACCTCAGAAGAGCTGCAGTGGGACAAAAAATAGTCTTTTCCAAAGTCCAGAGAGTAAAAAGGAACCCAAGTGAAGCCTGATTGAGTTTCCACAATGAATAACCAGAGTAGAACTTTGCCTTCAGGTCACAAAGACTTCACCTTTGCGGAAGAAAAGCAAGCTCCATTCAAACATAAGAACATGCATCAAGGTCTGATTCAGAGCCTTTGAAGTAATTATGAGGCTCTGCTAAACTCTGTATGAGTTAAACCATTAACAAATACACTATAATCAGCACTTCCTAAACATACTGCACTGATTACCTTTTTGGTTCCAGGCCAAGCTGAAGAGCTGGGTTATGATCTGGCACAGAAGCTTAAATGATCTTTGAAACAAGTGACATTCTCCTTTCTTGAATAAGATATGCTGGGCTGCTCATATTGCTATCTCCTCATATGGCTTCTACAGGACATCTTCAGTCTCTGGGGGTATGCACACTCTCTCTGGAAGTCCAGGTAACAATTTAAAAAGTGCAACATTTTTAATAAATTATCAACAAAAGGAGTAGGAGGGCTACAATAACAGAGGCAACAGCAACAGAATCTCACAATGACATAAATCAGCTCATTAAAGTCAGTTACATCAAACAAAGAACTGCTCCAAAAGTGCATTCAAGACATCCAGGTGATTGAGTGTTTTCCCCTAAGCATATATTATACACCTTTATTTACAAATATGCACAAATATGCCTGTGTATGCAGTACTGAGATGGGTATATGAATATATGTACATAAGTATCCCCTTAAGAGGATAATTAGTGTTTTCATGTTGCTTTTTGTAGCAGAACATAAGGAAAAGCAGATGTGAATCTGGAGACTCTCGTCCCTTACAGCTCTTCTCCACTTTCTCTTCTCTACCGCTTCTCTAATTGTACATTTTGATATTTTTGGCAAACAGATCACCTAGAAGTCGTCACACCTGCTTTCAGTCTCACGTAATCAAAATTAAGGTCTACAGAACAGCATCAACACTCAACAAAAACAGTAACTACTTTTGGTAACATACCAAAGTTGGGGTTTTTTGTCAGGGCTTCTTTTGTTAAAGAAAGAAAAGATACTTCACCTTAAGCGTCCCCTCCCTCCCCCCAAATAAGACAGACCAAAACAAAGGTATCTAAAATATCTACGTCAACCATAGTTACTGGTGGATATCTTTGAAGAGAGTTAGGCACAATTCTAACCTGAATAAATTTCCATTCACTAGAGAATTTCAGTACAGGGGACTGACTTCTAATGCTGTTCAGCTCAATGCAAGTCCATTCAGTCAACTACTCTTCTCCTTTGCAACTTTATTTATTGGGGTGCTCTATGTTTAAATAAAAGTAGGATTTGGGGCACCTGTGAAGTTAATCCAATTTCTGCTAGTAGTCACTAAGAGAGGACAAATATCTGAGCACCTTGAACCCAATAATAGACTGACACTACTGAGACAAATATACAGAATTTTATGTTTGGTAACAACCTTCCAGTGGATACTTTTACCTACAAAAATGAGTTTTGCAGTTGCTCCTCTTTTTTTACAGACCCAGCAATAAAGCAATTACAACTTTATCCCAATTTTATAACCATACACCTAAAGAATATTTTGCTGCACTTCACTAAATCATGGTATAATTCCTCTCAATTAAAGGGCTTCTTTCAATACTAACGACATTAGAAATGAAAGAGAATTGTAATTTCACCATAAATTATTCAAAGTACTAAATACAAATGGCCTCATTAACACTAGACTAGCATTGAGAATGAATAAAAGATTATGCCTGGAAAAACAAATATTCTACAGTGTCCCTAATCTCTGAACTCTGAGCTTAAAATCACAACTCTGCCACGACACCAGCTATTGCATTTTGCCTCAAGGCAGCTGATAAAACATTATGCACTTAAAAATTAAGATCTTCCCCCAGAAAATGTATAGTCTTGCCATATTTAAATAAATGACAAGATCAGACACAACATTCATACAACATATTTTACTCAGTTTATGACACAAGATACTTGAAAATGCTATCTAGATAAAAACACACATGGCATACTCTGCCTCCAGTACTGACTACAGGATTGGATTCTGAATATGAGTACCAATTTCATACCTGGAGTCTCCATAACTACCAGAAACACACTGAAGTGCTGGAGTTGCTGGAGTTCCCTACCCATACTAAAGCCTGGTCCTTCTTTATAGACCACGTCTCCTGATGCTGTACAAACCAGAGATTGCTGAACACACCTATTCCTTATGTGGGTAAAGGATGTCAGGTGGCATGTTGAGAGTTAGCAAGCTAAGAAATTCAGGAATTGATTCTGTAACATGAAGCGAGGATGGAGAGGTGAACATTATTTATGACAACGAATGATCAAATTAATAACAAACAGGATTATCATAAATTGAAAAGTAATAGTAATTTGCTAATATTTCAGAGCTAATTTCTGTGCTGTTAATTTTCAAATACTTCCTCAGACTTGCTAGCCTAAAACTATAACTAGAAGTAACTTGATAGAGTACTATTGAGTTTCCGTAATGAGCTCTTACTATATATCCTGAAAATTTCTACTTTTTGTTTAATTTCTGCTTGCGGGCATAACATTATCATATTCCCCCAAAGCACGTATGTTGAAGGCAACAATAATACGTTTGGTTCTTATCACTTGCATTTTAAAGCTACTTATTTGTCATTAAGATGAAATTCATTTGTAATTCCTGTTTATTTTTAGCAAAACTGCAAGAACATTTTTCACTAAAAGGATCACCCAGGAGATGTAAAAATGAAACACTTAACATACCAAAACCACCTTCTTAAATAGTTAGTAAAAGTTCCCAGTGGAGCACAGAAAGGCCAAGATATGGGTCAGGCGTTTCAAAAATGTAAGGGAAAAGATTCTAACTCTAAGCAAAGGAAGCACAAAATCAAACGTTTAAATAAAAACTTAAATTTTAAAATTAGCATGTTAGGGTGCCTTCATTTGTGTCCTTAGTTACAGTTACGTCAAGAAGGATCTGATTTTCAAAGAATTGTAAGATCACATCCATTGTAAATCTGTTTCAGTCAGATGTCTCAATCTGCCCCACCACCTTTCAAATTAGAGTGTCCAAAATTCAAACAATTAAGGGGGAAAAAAATCTTGGTCAAAATATTCTGACACAATGATAACTCAAAGAATGCATCTAACCCAGTGCATACAACAATTGTTTCTACATGTTTCATACCAGATCCGTTTAGTTCTAAAAACTGCTCTCCAAATTTGTGCCATAAATACCAGAATGGGAATGATCCTAGTACGATATGTAGTCGCCACTGTAACACAATTAATGGCTCCCCAAGAGTCAACCTAGAAAGAACCCAGGCAATTAGCTGCACAGAAAATGCAGGTTTCATGTGAGATAGCTGCTTTGACGAAGTTTGTTTCCAGACGGACAGCAAGCCTTCCTCAATGTTTTGTATAAATACCAGATATCTGGTACTTTATCTGCACAGAAAGTCAGGATAAAGTCATAAAGTGAACCTCATGAGATCAGTTATTGCACAGTGTACAGATTTTTTTTTTTTCTACAGGAGCAAAGTACAGGCTTCCCTCCTCCAACTTGTGCTGACAGAAGGATATAAGAAAGGCATTAAGTGTAAACTTTTCTCCATGCCCACCCCATTCTGTTTTTCCCCCTTCCCCCCTCCCAACTTGAAACACTTGTATTTCTTTCTGCTAAGGGAGATGACTGTTAGGCACTTAGTGTTCTCACCACAGTGAGACTAAAATTCCTGGATTTATATATATAAACCCATTTATGTATATTTATTTATGTTTATATTTTTATATATACCCATTGTAATATCTGTTCAGTGGAGAGACAATAAGAAACAATCAGATTTGATAGGAATATGTTCTTGCTTATATGACTTTTTCTCTAGTGTTTCATTTTTTCTCATATCATATTCCTGTTTACAAGCTGGGAACCCCAGCCAACCTATATCCAGAGGACTACATTAGACTAGACTGCTGTTTTCTCCTGTGTCATACCACAAGGAATGCAGTGAAGTAGATTTAATGCACACAACATTGTCCATAGCTCATTTACATTAAGAGCCTAAACAGTAAGGTTTCTCCTCTGGATTCAGCTATTTCTGTTCTCAAACTACAGGGAAATTCAATCTACAGCCCAAAAACATGGAGATGCAGAGTGACTAGAAAGACCACAAGTCAGGTAGATAGATTATTTAAAAAATGTATAAAAATTAATCTGTTGTCCCAAAGGAAGAAACAAGAGAGCTCCCTTCCATGCCCCCCTCTCATGTCCAGAAGCTCTTTATAACTATATTATAAATATAAATTTTACTCATTTGGAAAATTCTCATGTTCTTTCAGCACAATCCATGTAAGAACTTAATAATTTTTAAAGCCACAGTAAGTTCTATAAACATGTAACTTAGGAGGCATTTGAAGAGGTTAGAACAAGCCAAAGGCAGCTTTTCCCCCTAACTTCCTAATACCTACTCATTATAAATAGTTTTACAAGTAGCATTGCAATACAAAACCTGAAGGAGATCATTGTAAATTAACTACTATTTGATCAGTTCAGTATGTAATCACATTTCTACTACGAGCTCGGAAGGAAGCATAAGTGACTGGTATTAGATGTTGGATGTACCCACAAGGTATCTAGCATTCAGATTTGATGATTTGATCAGGCACTTTCAGAAACACGACAGCTGTCATTAGATTATTTGGTACTGTTTCCCCCACTTCAGTGGCACTGAAGTTTAGCCAGGAAGCGTTGCAGTGTAATCCTCATGACACTTTACAAGTACACCTATCCTTCTCCATACTCGCAGAAATGGAAGAAAAACTGATTAAAGTTCTGATGATAACAGCTATTTAATCTCTCGGGAGCTGTCATGCTCACTGATGCAAAGCTCGGAGAATCAACCTAGTGCCTCCAAACAAGCATTACACGCTGCAAACTCTGCAACAGTCCACACATTTAAAGGTATGGAGGTTTTCATAATTTTTTTTTTAATGGATAGCTTCAGCTCCCATAAGCTAAAAAGCTGGCTTTGCCTTTCATTAGAGCTAATCAGAATATAAATACTCCAATGAGAGCAGGTGTTCTTAAATTTGACATTTGGGGAGTAGGGAAGGGAAGATTTCTCCCAATCCTTGAAAAACACCATATGGAAGGGAAACTCAGTAAAAAAAGTTTTGATGTAACTCACTAGGATTTATACTTTTTCATCGTTCACAAAGTACTCAACCTCATACTATTACAGGCTTCTAAGGATAACCACAAGGGTGAGTTATAAAAGGGAGAAATAGATGGCTTCACCCCCCAGAGAGCATTTCACTGGACTAGACCCACCCTTTGGGCAAGCTCATATTAAAACAGGGGGTGAAGGGAAGGTTTGTTTTTATACCGCCTGCATCTCAGGGAGGGTTCCCACAGAGCCATGGGAAGGCTTTGTCTTCTGTGCCCAAATCTCTCCTAGCGGGCCGGATGAAGCCGGGGCCATGGTGGTGCACACTAAAAGACAGTCCTGGTTCCACAGCCCTGCAGCGCAGTGACACTTTCTGTGCTCTGCAGGTGAGCTTCACTGAGCCTGAACATAAGGCAGCTCCTAACAAAATCATCATTACTTCCTTCCTCACTCCCAGAAGTCTGATTTCTATCCAAGCAGTAGTTTATCACCCAAAGATGACTTTAAATTCTATATTCCAACCAAAAATCCCTAGGCCTCTAAAGAAATAGAAGACGGAAAGTTTAAAACTAAACTTGATAATGAGCTATGAAAGTTACTATTGAAATGGCTTTTGTGGTATGAAAAGGAATATTAAAGAAGCTTACTTTTTGTCCACAGACATCTGTCTCCTTTCCCCCTTACTCAAACCCATTCTCTTCCTTCAGCTCAGTGTCTTACAGACACTGAGAGGCTTTGAAGAATGCAATTGAAGTGGGAATCACTGCTCATGATCAACCCTTCTCAAGGAAAACATTTCACGGTATCAAATCCTAAATTGTTGTTATGAACTGAAAAAAAAAACCTCTGTCATAGTTTTTCTCCCTTCCCTCTATATTTCTGCTCTTGGCGAGCTTGAAGAAATACCAAGTTCACTGATTGAACATTAACTGGACAGTTAACAATCCTTAAAACAGAGGGCTTAATTTCATTAATGGAAAAAACCTAGCATGGACATATGCCTTAGTCAAATCAGAAATAGTTGTAAACAACAGAATGGAAAGGAGTTTGTGAGTCCCACTCACAGGGGCTGCTCTGTCGCAGGAAACAAGGAAAGTCAGCTGCGATGCAGTTCAGATGTGTTGTTCTCTTTATTTCTTTATCTTCAAAATACACCTTTGCAGCCATCCCTTAAAGGTTATTTTTGCATTTTTAATGTCTCTCACATATAATGTCATGTTACACAAAACGTATCTTACATGGTTTTTAGTTTATTTCTTACGTACTGTGAGTCTTCCAATTCACTTCTAATGAATTTAAATGGCATATGTTTTTCTTCACTTGTAGTACTATTAAATTATCCTCTTTTTAGAAGGGCAACCAGTCACCCTGCATTTGTATTATTAGGCTGTCTCGGCAGCACGGTACCTGTCGCTGAACATCTATGCTAAGGTGATAAGAAGATGATTATTATCATATTGCTACACTTCATGACCACTTTCCAAGATACCTTACTTCTCAGACATTTGCATTCTTAAGGGAATGCATTTAAAAGCCGTTACTCATTAATCAAATGTTTCATTTGTTTGTGAACACAAACTCTATGATCAAGTAACAACGGAGTGCAATAATCTACGTCCAGTTTTGACTGAACATCAATTTGGTCAGCTTCCCAGCTATGCAATACTAGCGAGTTTATGCGCAGGGGGAAAGTATCATGTCTGCATCTGGCAAAGGCTCCTTTTTCATGCAGTCTTTAATTTTACTCCATTCAGTCCAACAGCTAGGGAGTTCTTGCAAGTTAACCACTTTTATTTGTCTGCTTTTATCCAGTCTCATGAGAAGGCAACATGCATTATCAAAGCAAGTTGTCCATCACAACTGAGATAAGACAGGGTATTAAGAAGAGTCTCCCATTCTGCTCACTGGGCTTACGCACTCCTAAACTGATTATATCTGTAATGAATATTTTCCTAGTGTGGGATGAATCAAAGACTATGACAGATTTTTAAAAAGTTGCGTACTGACAGAGCAGCTGAGTAACATTTTGTTTTGTGACAATTCTAACTGTTTACATTGAAAGAAATTATAGGCAGCTATATAAATAATAACAATGTGACTCCCAGTCACATTTCATAAGTTACTTAATAAGTTACACTCCTTAATGAATTACTTGGGAAATGAATGGTACAGCAGATGAACAGTGTATTTTACTCAACAACAATACAAAGTCCTTTTTTTTAAAGAAAGGCAACATAGGTTTGTACCCATTACTGATAACATCAGTTCCAAATTACTGTATTATGACAACTTTAATGGACTGTGTGGCATGAACATAAAAATGTAGAAAATCCTGGGCTTCAATTTCTTCCTCAGGAAGAAATTACATGACAAACCTTCTGATGACTGTGTAACTTTACCTGACCTGTTCATAAGTTTGCAAAGGGGTACAAACAGTGGTATTTCGTGTTTAATTGTGCATTAATGAAATTAATTCACACAACATTAATTTAATTAATGAATATTTGTTCAAATGAGCTTCCTGTCATCTTTCCAAATTTTAATTTAGGACATTATTCTGCATATTGCCAGAAGAAGTAAGCTTAGTGGTGTAATCGTCCTTCCCCAGCTAACCACATCATCAAAAGATCACACCCTTGGATATCTCTCTCTTTTAAGAAGACCGTAAATGACAAAAATCCTGTACAGTCATGTTCTTAGCTTTCTTTTAAAAGCATTTTAGATCCTGTTGCTCCAGGGACTAATCTGAATGAGCATAGAAACCACATCTCTTTTACTTCTCTTGCAAAAGCCATATTCCCCTGGCTGCTACAAGAAAGGAGGAGTGAGTCAGTATAATCCTGAAAGCAAGAAGGGGGAAATAAAATAGCAGGGAGAGAAATATTTCTCTCCCAAAGACCTGCCTTCCAGTTTTATATGTATATTTCACGTACCAGAAAAAAAGCAACTTAACACTTTCCTGCATGACACTGTCACAACAGCTGCCTGCCGGGGGTTGCATCCCCATCGCAGGCACCTCACAGACCATTGCTTCTCTACAGCAGGACAGAAGGTGAAGGAGCCAAGAGCATCACTGCACAGGATCTATCTGGGCTGCCAAGAATACTGCCAGGAGCGTAACAACTTGCCTCATTAGCAAAGAAACTATGAAGTCTGACTTTTTGCTGCTTTGTGGCCTGTTTTTATACCTCCCTTCCCTACTATACTCCTGTTTCTCCACAACTCTGACATTCATTTCCCGTACCTTCACTTCTTGACATCACCTTTTCCATAATACCTCCAGAAACTGCATCTCCGTCTCCTAACAAATATGATAGGAACCAGTCTGTGATCCAAATTGTTTGTGTGCTGATCAGTATGCAGACATGGTAACACTATCTCCGTTACTAACTTAGAAGGATTAAAAAAAAAATTATACCAACCCCAAGTTGACTCATTAAAAGAATTTTTTTTTAGTTCTGTTTTTAAGTTTCTGAGATCAGTGAGGTACAAAAATAAAAAAAACCCACCTTACAAGTATTTTAGTGTCACATAAAGGAAAACATCTGCATTGAATATTCCTGTAGCTTGGGCCAAGACAACCTATGATAAAAAGCCTGAGATATTTGAGAGCTCAGCATCCTACTTCCTAAATACCACCTCCGAGTTAAGCATCCCACTAGCCTCCTGCTCTGCAAATACATTGTGCTGTCTACCCCTTTATCAACCTCTCATATCAATGCTTTTTACTATGCAGCACTCTGCAGTATGGTCTTCCCAAATTCAGTGACAGTCTTTTCACACCCAAGCGACGTCTCTGCAGCATCTCTCTGATACCAAGTATGCAATGAATCAAACTAATCAACAAAAACTGACCTCTCACCTCTCTGTTTGGCTTTTTGTCCTTATACTGGGAGTACCCTTGAATTCTGGTGAGCAGGTCAGATATGGGAATTGCTACCATAACATATAATGGAAATTTCAAGAGCTTCACATGCCAGGTTCTGATTTTGCAGGGGAAATTCCAATATAAGTGCAGGGCCACCAGCAGCAGATCATATCTGAAAGCTTACACGCGTTCTTTAATCATCTTACCTTTCATATTTAGAAAGGACAAAACAAATCACATAAACATCGTACAGAAATATACAGAAATATGCTGGGAAGAAATCAATACACATCTCACATATAGCAACCTCGTAACGATGGATGAGGACAAGCAGGAGAATCTAAGAGGAAGCAAAAGCAATGGAAGGAAGGATGCAACACTGATGTGGGATTCTGTAGGAAGAAGATTTTGGTGCATTTCCAATTTCTGAGTAAGAGATAAGAAAGCATCCAGTGCCTTTCTAAATAAAACATCTGCCTGTTTTAATACTTTCATACACTAATATACATCTTGTACAGACATTAATTTTAGAGATAACATATCTTTTAATTAAAAGTGCAATTTTTTTTAAATGGGTGGCTGATACCCTGAAGCATCTATGGAGTTCCATAAAGTATCCTTCCAAATCTAGTATTTTTTTAAATCTCTACATGTTGATTTAAAAAATCTAATGTCTATATGTGATTATTTCTGGTTCTAAAGAATCTAGTCCCAAACGATCAATATTTATTTCTAAAATACACCTGAAAATTCATGTCAACAGTATAGGTTTATAGGGTTTGGTACTTGCTTTTTTGGTCAACATTTCTGTATTCCAGAGAGAGTTTTAAATGTCTTGTACTATGTGGCATAATGGTGCAGTGAACACCTTTATATGGGTATTACAACACCAAATCTGAAGTTAAAACTGAATTATATGTATTACTCTGAGTAATACAATTCAGAAAGAGAAGACATTACCTGTTTCTTTGAGGGAATTTTTTTCCTCTAATTAAACTTTAAAACTTTAAAACTTTATTCAGTGCTGAAATATTACAATGACAGTATCAGTGACTACTCTTCACTAAGACCTATGTCCATCACAAAGAGCAAAAGATCACCCACCTCTAGGTGCTCAACTGAAAGATCAGTCCTGCACAGAGCAGACCACCAATAGCCTTTTGAACCCTGAAATGCAAGGTAAGAAATTCCTTAACAGTACCTGTTACTTCTATGTAGGCAGAGGAAAACATCTGAAATTAACACACAGTTGCTGTTACTGCATTTGGTACTAAATCCACTTTATGTTCCACACATGCTTCCTCTTTGATACCAATTCTTTTGATAACAGCTTATTTAGATAACTACTCCTGACTTGAAATTGACAGGAAGCATTAAGGCTTTACATGAGCATATATATTGGTTTGTACAAAACAATTGTCATGTAGTTCTGCAGTTACACTTCCCATACCACAGCTTCTTTTTACGATACCTTCTCCAGCCACTAAATGCATCCTCCCAGATGCCTTCCAGCATTTCAAACTGTCCACCAGCAGCCTCCTTCAATAAATATAATTTCTTTTGCTTTCTTCCCGCCCCCAAATAAAAAAACCAATGTGTTTCACAAAATCAAATCACTTTGTGACAGAGGGGCTACAGAGGACAGGAGCAGGTTACCAGCCAGAGATCTCACAGCTGCTGAGGAGAGAGTGAACAAGCCCTGCACAGTGGTCGGAAGAGGAGCTCTCAGCTTTAGACACCAAAACGAGAAGTTTAGAAGATTACTTCTCGCTCAGGATGAGCTAGAGATGAGGTAACTCAGTGATACTTATTCACCAGAACAATTTGCAGCTCTTCTAGCTACCCAGAATCTCCCAATGAGACAACAAAAGCAGCCTCATCCTTCCCCTACACATTGCTTTTGCTGCCCTTGGGCAGGAGAGGTAAGCGCTGGATTAACATTAACGTATGCCAATCTCAGCACATGGATGAAATCATTTTACCTTTCCGGGAGATGCTGTCTCTCCCAGGATTGTAGCTGCCTAGCTTAATTCTGGCCAGCGATGGGTGGGTGGGCTTCAGGGAACTCACAATTAAGTATTGCATCTGACCATAAAATAGCACATGCCTTGCTTCTGGTTCAGCATAGACCTTAGACAACAATGAATCAAAATAAACTTATCCTTCATCATCAAACTATTTTTTAAATGGCATGATGAGACTTGCATATTGCTAACTTGCTCAAAGAACAGTATTGCTCTAAGAAGCTAACTATAAAAGGTTTTGCTGAACACACACAATCACTTAGTCTTCACTAAGAAAAAGAAAAAAGAAATTTAAAAGAACAGATTCATACACAGGTAAAAATCATTAATAATTAGGAAATCAACAGAAAGTAATATAAACAGAAGCAGAAGCAGAAGACAGCTACCAGATCAAACAGAATGGTCTTAAAAAAAAACAACCGACCAACCAAACAAACAAAAAACCTCTGGAGATGTAAAAAAAAAAAAAATTTTTTTTTTTGCCTACATTTGCGACCAAGAGGTGAGTGCTCACTGTACACTCATCTTTGCAAGTTCCATTAAATGTGAGCATCAGCTACCTATCAACAAAATTACTCTGAGCTGACACACCAGAATGCATTTCCTGCTTCTGAAATTCAGCCAAAACATGAGATTACCCCAAACGTGACAAAACAGATAGGCTTTTCTGTTCTCGGGGGACAGAGCTGACCTTTGCTAACCAAGCCACTAAGGACTAAGGAAGACCTGCTTCTCCCATTCTCCTACTTACAGGAAAAGTCTTGGTGCAAATAATTACTGGCAATATGAGTAAAAAGTCTTATCTTTGTGTAAGGTCAGATCCAGTACTCATCTATTCCTTAACTGAACAATAGAATAAGCTCTATCGTGAGCTTACTGTGACCAGTTCATGAGACAACATCAGAGTTTCAAAGAAACAAAGGCCAATTCTGTTACTCAAAGCTTAGTTTGCCTTTCCTTTTTGTTTAACAGGCAAGCTACATTATTACTGTTAATTGTATGTTATCACACATATTACAAATGTTCATACTACTAAGGTAACACATGATTTGTCACATGACTGTTGTTGAAGTACAGGGCAGTCACCGATTTGACATTAAATGGGACAGTGCATCTTACCTCACTTAAAGACTTCTTCAGTTAGTCAGCAGCCCTTAAAGAATACGTGATTGCTAATACACGCTGGTTTCTATTTGGGGGATGGGTATCCACTGCTTATCGCTCTTGGAAAGCTCCCACTGAAATGGACACAACTACCTTAGAGGAGAATACTGGCATACAACTGAAACTGGAAAGGTATCTTGGGATTAAATGCTGCATTGGAAATCACATGTCAGCTTTTTCTTTTTTAAAACCACGATACAAACTGAAGCTGATATTTTCTTTGCTATGATAAACATCACAGAAGCATATTCATCCCCATTACTTAACAACAGAACCTATAAACTCCCACCGATTTCTTTATCCATTTCTAAAGCACAATTACAATCCTACACTGCAGATAAGGGTACGCTGCTCACAAGATTAAAGTCAAGGTCACATATTGCGCATACGCTGCTGCCTGTGAAACAGGGATCCATTTCACAGACTCCACGTATATTTTTAGAAGGGGTTGCTGTAGCCGTCAGCTAACAGCCCCTGAATTACAAAAGTAGAGATAAACCTTGGCTTAAAAGGTAAAATTTAAGGCTTCTGTGACAAAACAGACAGACCCCTGCTGATTCAAGGGAGTAGAGTAGTTCCTTTTATCCCTTCACAAAACCTGAATGGGAAATCCCCAACACACTCAGTACGAGCCTAACTTTCCTTCTGATGGAGCCAAGAGTGAAACTCCCACAGACTTTGATAGGACCACAGGTAGACTACCTTTGAAAAATCCTGGTTTTATAGTATGTTTTTTTTTTCCCTACACACACCTGTTGTACCACCTTCTCAACAGGCACTTGCAACTATTCATACTAGAGATACAACAGAAGCGCTAGCACCATACAGGCGAAGGGTTATAACACAGAGAAGGTTTCTGCCTTCCCTTAGTGGATGCCACCAAGTATCAGCAATCAGGAAGAAATTAATACATTGATATGCAATAATTATTATTATCACATGCTGCTCATAGGAAGATGACACTTCCAAAATTGAGCTTAATTCATGGATATCTAGACAGGGACTCCGAAAATTATGTTCACATAAAAAGTGAGCAGCAAAATCTGGATTTTTATCCAAATTTAATGACGGAAAGATCTTTGAGGCATGTCCCAAATAAACAGGCAGAGCAAGACATTACTGTTAACTACCTAAAAGTAGAGATCATTCTCTTTTGCCTAGTGGAACTAGGTAAGATTGCTCTTTACTAGAAGGGATTAAATTGCAGCACCTTTGTGCAGTAGGGAGACACCCAGCAGAGATCAACCACATGAACAGCTACAGGTTCCTTAGTGAATTGCTGTTTGTACAATCAGACTTACCAATAAAGCTGACCCAAGGCCAGCAGAGACGTAAAACTTCAACCCCCCCTTATCCCCCAACCTGCATGTTTTGGCAGGTCACTGAAAACGCTTAAGCAGCTAAATGCCTGAAAGCCCCATGAATTTTTTGTAAGTCACTTGGAGAAAGCCCCTTTACTTACTATTGCTGCTGCTAACCTTATTTCAGCAAGGCAACGAAGACCTAGAGCTTTAAAAGCCATTTTATAACATCAACACTAGTGCATCAAGACCTTCAGCAAGTGGGGATACAGCTACATGGCTAAATAAAGGGAGGCCAAGGAATAAACACAAGCAACGTGCTTATCATCCACACTGCTCTGCTGTCAGCCAGTTCCTGGACTCTGTCCTGGACTAGTCCAACTTCATTTCAAAACTGGGGTGCCTCATGAGAAAGCAGCCTGATTCTCCGGAGTTCTGAAAAGCCTTCTGCTTAAATGTCTAAACAATGTTTCAGTTACAAAACACCCACTTTTCAGAATCTTGGCCTGAATTTAGGACAAGCAGTTTCTTGGTATCAAACTTTCACTGATGCAACTAATATGACTAAGACCAGACTGGGAAATTAACTTACTGAATCTTAGTTAAAGAAAAGTTCCTCAAGCTGCTGCTTGAAATTAAGTTTTTTCCACATCCCTCTAGAGGCAAGCGTAACTCCGTTCTTTGCTAAACACCCGTGTGTGAGAAAGCCCGCTCTTGCATTCAATCACCAAAATTCAAAGAAATGACAAAAAGGAGCATAACACAAAACTCTTTAACAGAAAGAGTGGCCTAAATAACAGGTTCAGGACATCCAAACTGATGTTATTTACTCTGCTCTCTCCTCTGTTTTTTCCCTAAGTATTTTGAAGCACTAATATCACGGGCGTTGATACCTCTTTAAGTAAAATAAATTATTGTAGTATACCCATCACGATTAGATTTGAAACAGTATGTTAAGCAACATTTAATGTTGGGGGGAGGGGAAATCTATATAACCTGCAAAAGTAGTTTACAAAGACTTGCCTAACCACAAACCTTTACTAGACAGGGGCTGTTATACCATTTTAATATGCCTTTTTCCCCCCTTCTTACTATCTCGCTTCGCACCTTGTTGCTGTACCTAAATCCTGCTACTGAACTCATGGCAGCTCCGGGGCACTTGTGCCGGAGGCGAGGGAGCGGGAGCGGGCGAGGG
>NW_009222097.1:0-9426 GCF_000690835.1 Fulmarus glacialis | reverse complement strand
ATATAAAAAAAACATTTTAAATTACAGGCTTCATTCAGCTGTGCACCTTGACACACGCTTAAGCATGCATTAAGCATGTGTTAAAATCCATCCTTATTCAAGGCAGTGCTTGAATAAAAAACCCAAGCTTGCCTTTTCCTGATTATAATACCAACATGGGCTACAACAAGTGAAAAACAGTGCTGCCAAACAGAGGGTGAAATCTTTTTTTATGCTAGTTTTAGAAAACTTAATGACCCAGGAGTTTCAAGCCCACTTTCCTTTAGAGCAAAGGTGGAATTGATACAAATCAAAGAGCCATGATACCTGGCATAAGCCACATAAGCCACTCACAGCTCCAGTCAGCACAAGATCAGCTAGCAAAGGATGTTCCCTCCAACGAATAAAACATATTTCGGCAATGAAATTTAGTAGGAAGCCGCATTATCTTCCCTAAATCTACTTCAAATTAAATGAGAGCTACTACTTTATTTACATATTTATGCTATTTGGTCAAACACAGAGTCCTGCTTACAAACAGCTCCAGCTGTAGGTTGCAGCATACGTCACAGGCTGGAGAGAAAACTGAAGAAGGCAAGGGTTCCCCCAATCATCTCCATCCGCCTCCAACTATCTTTATCAGAACGCTGATTTGTCTTTTTCTGTCTTTTTGCAGTAAGACACATTGGTCCAGCCTTAATTCCACTGGCCCCAGATTTCCAGGGGTTGCATTGCTCAAAGGTTTTAGGATGAGTCTCAATAATGGAAGACAAGATAGTCTCAAGACATGTTCAGGTGACAGAGGAGTGTGGCAAGAAAATCTATTTTGTGTCTTTTCTTAAGCACATGCAAACTGTTTCCTTAGTATTTTACTTGAACATTTGTTTTAATAACACTATTTCAAAATGTACGTAAAAAACAAGTGGAAATTTATTCTTTAATCCTGCCAATACAATAATAAAAATAAAGAAATAAGCCAAGCCTGATTATAGAGAACAGAATGGGAGGGAATGGAATATTTGATGCAAAACTTATCCGAAGGCTTAAGAAAATTGTATAGGTTTTCTGTATTATTTTCTCTTGCTGTAACACTTACATACATACGTATCCTGCATTTTCTCAGAGTACTGACCAGCTACTTAAAAATACTTGGTACTTGGGTTCAGCTCAAATTACTGGATCTCCTCCAGGGCCAGGACAGCATCTCAGACGTATGGGTAACCATATGGTTTATCATTGACTCATATATGCTTTGATTTTGCTCCTTTAAGATTTTAGGTACATTTTTCAATGGAAAACCCCCTAAGTGCTCCCACATCACAATTTCTGTAATATCCTCCAGTCACAGCAGACTACAGTAAGTCTTTTACTTACTCGCTGCTTGGTACATTTGTATCTCATTTCTTTTCTCTCCTAATATTAACTAATTAACTCAGCATGACGAAAAAGCCAAAAGCAATTTAACTGACCAAAATCTCTTAATCACTCAGTTTAACAGGTTACCTGTGTGTAAAAGAACTCTCCTTCAGCCCTAGAAATCAGAACTTTTCTATTGTCATATATCGCCTGTGAATCCCTTCCGACTTCAGGAATCTGGAAAGGGAGATGGCTATTAAAAAGATGGTCTTCTAGGACCAGAGCAGGATGTGATTTTCACTGTTAACAAAAGTCGTGTCAATAATGCTCTATAAGCAGCAAGTGTATTCAAGTAGTGTTCTTTGGGGAAAAAAGAGACAGATTTTTTTCTTCAGCTGCTCTTGCTTTTGTTTCATTGGTTATTACTGCTATTCAATAAGAATGCATTTGCACTGGTATTGACCAAAATATCCCAATTTTCAGATCTAAACATACATTATATTTTGATTTGTAAAGGGTTATCAGCATTACATACACTGTACTAGGCAGGATTCCTTCTTTTCAGTATATCAAATACTATAAATCAACAACAGTTACAGAACTCCCCTCAGGGCTAAAGGTACTTTACTGCCAAGATCCAGCTCTCAGAAGCATAATCAGCCCTTGGTAAGAAACAGTGTCATCTCCTGCTTCATTTTCTCTCTTAATGTCTGTTTTGCATGTCCACATAATTACAGAGAGCTTTAAGTATCATTCAAAGGAACAGGGAGGGGGACAGAAATATCCTCTGTAAGAAATGAATTCCAGGTTGAAGTAGCAGTATTTTGTACCAATGTAAAATTGCCACAAAATACTGAAGAACAGATTATTACTATGTCCATTTTGGTAAGAATACAAAATCTGTGTGTAGTATGTATAGTAGTATGCTGTTCCACAACAAATATAATGCGCATGCTAGTTATGTATAATTAATGAAAACATACTGCGCATTGTGAATAGCACAGTTACTAAGACACAGTAAGCGCAGAACAATTTTCCAGGAAAATTTTATGATGGTATCGTTTGCAAGCAAGCAAATTCATTTTTTGATTTAAGCCTCAGTCAGTACATTTACAGTGGTAATTCACCTGCATAAGTCTCAGTTTTATGACTTGCCTCTTACCAACACAGCTCTAAAAGAACAGACTCAGTTCTTCTTCTGGTTGGCACATAGGGAACGAAATTATTCATTAGACTATGAATCATAAAAAAGGACAGGTTGATATGCCAATGGCAGGCTGAGCATCCAAGGACAGAGTTAAAGGTGTTCCCTTATTTGTACACAAGTCAACATAGAATAGTGCCATAGACTTTGTCTAGACTAAGATTTAAAAGTGAGCTGTTAACATGTCTTAGCTAATACATATGCTAAAAGTCTTTTATGGTTGTACATGTATACTTCGACGCATCTTAAGCTGATCAAAATGTAGCATGGTGGGAAATGAATCTCAATCAAGGTAAGAAGATGTACAGTAGGTGATGCAAACCAGAATTCTAAAATGCATTAGTCAGAACTCGATAGCTGAAGGTTTTTTTCTGTGTCCACCTTCAAGTCATCAGCTAGAAAAAGCTAGGGAGGGGAAAGTTAAATTAAGTACTATTTATGCAAATGATCAGCTAGAATCCCTAATTTTATCGACATCAAAGGTAAAGCAATAAGGCATCACCCCATGCTGTGTTAACTTGAGCTACAATGCTCCCATTATCTCTAAAGTAATCCTATCCAGAAAGAATAATAAGGAAAAAAAAAACCCTTCAATCTTATATTTGAAGTTAAAGTATACTAAGTCAAGAAAACCAACAAAACTCTTTCCACAGTTTGATAACACTTTTAAAAATCAAGTATGAGGTGTAAGAATGAAGTAACAACTTTGGCCCAGAAGAGTGAACTACGCTCTTTGAAAGCCAAAGGAATCTTTTAAAAATACTAAAACATCATATATTAACCATATTTCAGTTCCTGTATTAAAATCACAACAATGAGCTTATTTGGATAACAATGACCTGCGCTCTATAAATTTCTTGTCCAATAATGGTACAAGGATGGGTACTACTTGCATGACAGTTAAGCAGTAATAAGCAAAATAATGTGGTGTACACATAAGAACGCAGAGCAGAGTTAAATCCGGGTATAATACAAAACTAAACTAAAATAATTTGACAAATAATGGCTTGATGTTCATTACCATTGTTTTCCATAGAGAATGAGTTATCCAACCAATCAAAAAGCATTCTTTTCTGTTACACATGCATACACATACATATGTATATGTATATATACATGTGTATGTATGTGTCTCAAAACACTGGCTTTAAAAACAAGAGAAACGTTACCAGCAGCCAGACCAATACATCTTTAAAATTGCGGCTGAATTTTCATCTCTTATCGGTGCAGCTGTGTTATTTACTTATAGCCTGCAAGTCTATTAAATAAGCTACCAGTTGCATTTCTAGTATATACCCTTGGAGTGAGATGTGCATTTACAGCGACTCAGGCAGTAGTGGGACAATTAAAAAGTGGAGGACTTCTATCAGGAAAAGAGCCTTTTTGGTGGCACATGAGTTGCAAAGAAATGCTAACATGTTCTTCAGTTCTGACACAGCAAACAAACACGCACAAATAATTCTTCATGTCTGGAAGTGAAAAGGGAATGCAATGCCATTCTCTGGGTGGGAAGGCATACTTATTATTGGAAATTATTCTGGTTGATAGATGTAGACTAAGAGGAGAAAAATCAATAGTCTCGCATGTATTCAGTTTGAGCCATGTGGATTTCACTCTGGGCAATGACAGAAAAATGAGAAAACCTGGATTATTTTTTTATATTTTGAATAACAGTAACAGGTTATTATGAGTTTTACTCACTGAAGTTAACCAGTTAACTAGAGGATGTCATCAACCAGAATCAGGATGGGAAAACGTATAGTAAGGCAACTTCCCTTCTGTAAATAACCTTTACTCATTCATCTTTTATTCATTCATTTTATAACATGACCTACAGTCAGTCCAAGTTTACTAGCAGGATGCATTAAGGAAAAGCAAAATACATTCTGTTTCCTGGCCATAGTCCATAGCTTTACCTTTTCCCTATAAAGAATGAGATAATGAAAACTCATAAGGTTTACGAGATTCCCCCTGCAAATTCAGAACAGTAAAAATCTGCCTTTCTTATTGGCTTACACGTAGCGTAATTTTTTTTGCTAAGGCTTCTTCCAGGGGAATACCAATGCAACTTGTCTCCTTGAGAGCTACTGATGTGTTCCTTGGAAGACTTAGAACATGGGTAGAAAAATGTCAAGGGGGAAACCTTGCTTAAACCTAGGCCAGGCAGTAAAACTCCCCAGGGAAAAATCATGTTTATTAAGTCACTCCTCTTGTTCAGTAAAGGTTAGCAAGCATTTCAACGAATTTCCTCTTGGATCAAATAAAGCTGAAAGGGGAGTGGATGTGATACCACCTGAGAGGCCTTGATTTTTAGCTGCAAGCTACAGTACTATTTTGGACTCTCAGGTTCTGGATCTTGGTTTACAATAATAAAACAACATGTCCATGCTTATTCTGCCAAATAAACTAAGAACAGTCATTTTATTTCCAGATTACGACAGAATTTTTTTGTTCGACGTCCCATCACTATGCGAGAACCTAGAGCAGGCTGGCAATAACAACTGTTTAATCACGATGGCTGCAACTGTGGGGTACTGCAGAAAATTGCTTCTGCTCAAGCTTTAAAAGAACCAAAACCTCTACTTATTTTCTTTCAGGCTTACGAAAGTGCATTCCTGTGAGATGCTCATTGTGTTCCTCTTAAGGAAAATAAATCCACTGTATTTACTGAGAGATGCATTCCGCAGACGATCTAGCGTCTCATTAAGATGATTTTACCCCATATTGTTCTGGCACACAGGCTCTCACAAACAACATTTTCAATACTCGGCTCTTCAGATCTCATCACAATCCTAAACTAGGTCACCTGGAATGACGATATGGTACATAAACAAACAGATCAGATCCAACTTCTCCCTTTCTTAAGTACCTGATATTTAGAGGCATTTTCCCTGCAAAGGAAAGTTTAAGAACAAACACCAGATGTTTTAGATGGCCCTTTACCAATAGCTGGTTCCTCAAATCAAGCTCAGATTGACAATGAGTGACAGTGACTGCCGATCGAGGGTTGTTTGATGGGGTTTGCAACACCAACCATCTCATTTCTAGCAGACTGGGGCACGGATCTGCACCTCAGGGGGCTGAGGGGCCGAGGCTGGAATGGCTCCAACACGTGAGCCATGTCTGCACCCAGAGACAGGGAAGCTCCAGGTCAGGGCTGAGGTCATTCCTGTCGGGGCGGCAGGCAGCAAGACCTATTCTTAGCGCATATTAGCTGACATTTGGTAAAACCGTAACAAAGATGAGGGAGTTTCTGAATACTTTGCCAAGAGGCCAAGAGCCACGTCATCCTGATAACTCATATTACAACTACAGCTTACCTCATGTTAGTTACTGCACGTTAGCTAAGATGTAGGAAAAAATACATGCATTGTCTGGTGAAGACAAGGCAGCTGAAAATTAATGATAAGATGAACTCACTGTGACATTGGCTATATTTAATTAATTTTATGAATAAACAGAGAACCAACCTAACCTTTCAAGGGTCATGAAGCTAACGTTAATGTTGAACTTCTGATCAATCCGTAAAAACGCAACCTCTTAACAGTTGGCGTTTTGGAAAAAAATACGGAGTTTGATATTGTTTTGGTATTTTGCTTTCTAAAACACACACAAAAAAATACTTTAATTGGACAGCTGTTATCCCCAAAGGTATTTATTTTGGCTATCTCACTCTTGCTACTCAGGCAAACCTTCAGGGAGGGGGAGAGGGACAGGAAGAAAAAGATGAAGGAAAAAAGAACTAGAAGCAAAGTAAGCAATAAAATATTAAACCTCCAATCAAGGACTACAGAAGAAAATTGACAAATATGAAATTAAATCAGTGTCAGACACTGTTGGAATCATCGACACAACTTAATTTTTAAGTTCAGGTTCTGATACATGGTCCTCAAGTGAAAAAATAACCAGTTCAAATTCCCTGGTCTCCACCTCTTGTAAATAGTTGCAAAACACAAACCATTTTCTTTAGACCTGTAACTTCTGCTGAGTTCAGTAGTTCAAAAAGTCTCATTATTGCAACAGATAAGACAGAATTATGACTCTGGGCTTGACATAGTGGTGTGCCTCCTTACACACTGTCACAGACATCACAGTATGCACCCGAGATTTCTTCGTCAAGGAGAAATAATGAGCTGTCCTGGGTCCACAGTGTCTTTTATAGCCTCCCAGGTGTTTGCATTTATTTATTTATTTATTGCACTTAAAACACCTCCAAACCTGTATCAACTAAATAATGAAAAATAAACCTTTATCAGCATAAACCTGATAAAGATCAAAATACCAAGATTGCTGACAGGGCACAGTAATGGAAATAATCTGTTTATTCAGCATTCTGTTTTGATAATATGGGATGCACTCAGATTCCTTCTTCCACAATTCCCTCCTCATTAACATCCTGTCCAGTTTGCTGCAGGCCATGACGTAGTCTCCGATAATAGTTTTGGCATATGTTTCCTAAGGAAAAGCCCGGCCACCCTTCTGTTGAGCGGATGTCAATTGTGTTAATGCTGAAGATGCACATGCACCGCCTCCTGCTGGGTCCAAGCCTCAGCATTCACATGACCTGTCACTATCACTTAATACCAACCACCCCAAAATCATACACAGCTACTACAGATCCCCTCTATAAATGGGCAATATATGTATGCATGTGTCTATGCATATATAGACACACACCAGGCATGCACATGAAGCACACAGCAGAAATGCACTATATATTATGGTGAAAAGAAGTCACTATCATCCCCTGAAATCTTAAAGGAAGGGCAAAAAAATACCTTGGGGAAAAGGCAAGCTCTTTCACTCCCATCATTACTGGCCTCATGTACAGTGGCCAGTGTCACGCTTGCTTAAGGCTCATTCTTCCTTTTTTTTTCCCCCAAGAGATAAGCGGAAGTAACATGGGTGTCGTTGTAATGCAAAACCTTAACAAAGTCTTCAGCAGTGCTAAGACAAAATGAGTTCCCAAATGCAGGAAACACACCAGTTGGAGTGCTGATCCTCAATAAACAGGATAACTGGAGATAAACAGCCAGACATTCCTCGTTGGCCACTTCTACATCAGTAAATTAAACAGTGCCAAGAAGCAACCCCAGACAGTAGACTTTAATTGTCTCTGCAGTTCAGTTATTAGACTAGTCCTTGGCACAGGTTTGGCACAGGCTTGCCAGCACTCTCCCCGGCACCACAGGGGAAAAACACAGCCCAGGGATAAATCCCGTAAGGCAGTTTGGATGTGGCCATCTTCTTTTGGAGAGTTGTATGACAGGGACATGGGCTTTCCGTAACCCCAGTGCCAGAGGATACTCCCAGGCACATTTAACTTCTTAGTACAGACATAGCCCTTCTGTCCACCAGCCTTTCTGGTTTAATACCAGGTACCAGATCTCTCTCAAACATGGAATAACATCATAGTATCATTATTTCCAAGCAGATTTTTTTCCCTACCAGGTGAAACAAACTATGACTTAGCTTCATCACACTGCTCTGGGAGGAACATCCAACTAGACAATATGTAGAAAAGCAAGAATTTGCCATATCCAATGCATTCCTTATCCAACGCGTTCCTTATCCAATATTCTCAAAAGATAAAGTATTAACAGCAAAACTGACCCTGGAAGCAACATGTAGAGGAATACAAAGGCATTGAATGCATGATACCAAGCCTATGTCCTAATTTAAAAAGAATTATGGATAGATAAGCATATGCTCAATACATGCCACTTAAACACTTACACTTAGCACTCACAACATTGTAGAAACTTCTGAGTTGTTGTTCATGCCTATGTAGGGACAGGTAATGGACTTCTGCAGGGCCTGAAATCCCACCGGGCAAGGAAGATTAATTTTTAAGGTCCTAAAGCAGCGTCCAGAGGATGGAGTTCCCACCTGCTTTCATGCTGGGATTCATTTCTGGAAACCCTTCTCCCACAGTGCACATTCTCCCTGATGACACACGGATGAGGAGAAGCTGAAGTTTTACTGCGCGATTATGTCCCCTGTGCGCTTCTGAACCAGAAGACGCAGCAAGCCACAGACAGAAATTACAGAAAGTCGACAAAGAGCAGCCTAGACTTTATTTTCTAGAGGTAAGCAAAAGGAGTAAAAAATAGGCAGTGAAGTACGTTTCAGGATTTCACATTTTTCCAAGTAGAAAAAAACAGTACAATTTCTCACAGAAATCAAACTCTAACTACTCCGTGCCTGTGTGCCTTCGAATCCATAACTTTGAATTCTTATCTCCAATAAATACATGTGTACCTGTTTGCACAGACCAAAAAAAGGACGTGACTTGACTATCTCCTTCCCAAATTCTTCCTAAAGAGTTGCATATCTTCACATTCTCTCATTAAAGCAATTAAAAAACTCAATAGGGCAACAGATACTAGTAAAGATGCCAATATTGATATTGCTTCCCAATTGGCAATCCTAACCTCTGTTTACAATGATTTAGTGTAGCACCAATACTAAACACAGCCAAAGTACAAATTCTCTCTCTGTTGTTCCCTCTGCACTCACTTATCCTCCGTTTCTCACCTTGCCCTTCGCATGATGGGTGAATTTACATCACAAAACTTATTTTGGCAGAGACAGGGCAAGGGCTATAATCCGGCATAAAACCTTCTTAGAAAAATAAGCGGGATGGGCATTTCTTCCTAGTACTATCCATCTGAAGATTGCAGGGTGCTGAGGACTGCTGATTTTGTTTTGTTTTTTCTAAAGCCACATTTCATATAATCCCATGTTCGGCAACACCCTTGTGAACTGCTGACCTTTCTTAAAATGGCCATAGATTATTCCCCAAAAGTGAAGCCTTTTTCAATGAAAATGGTTGTTCCCACATATCTATGATTTAGAGGGGAAGCTATGACTTAGTCGCCATCACG
>NW_009222096.1:0-10592 GCF_000690835.1 Fulmarus glacialis | reverse complement strand
AAGTCATGCACGGCCTCCCCACCTCCACCGCCAGCGCGGGGCAGCCCAGGAGGAGCCTGCGGGCTGCTGCCCTGCCGGGGTGCGGCGTGCATGGGGAGCGCCTGGGCGTCTGCCTGCCCTGCACCCCTATTTCAGCACCCAGCGCTGATTTGGGTGTTGTTCCCGCACAGGGCAAAGGGTTTTGGGGCCCTCAACATCCTTTGAACCTCTGGTGCTCAGGGTTGGTGCATCACATGCCACTCTGGGATGCATCCCTTTCTTCCTTGCCCCATCGCCTTGTGCTCCCTGGCACGCTGGGAGCCCTTTCCCGCTGCTCCACAGCCCAGTGCCCTTGATGCGCTTGGCAGGGAATGTCCCTTGCTCTGTGTATCTCCAGCTCTGGTTTTGGTGGGAGCCTGTCTGCAGCAGCCGCAGTATTGTCATTTATGAGGCTGTGCTAAGAAACACCAGCCAAGTCCCTGGCGGGGACGTGCCTCGGTCCTCCCCTGCCGCTCATCTTCATGCTCGAGTGCGTGTTTGGGATTCGGCCGTCATTAGGGCCCTGTCTGGTCCTTGTCCCTGGCCCCTTCCCTTCCTCTCCTTCCCCCCCGAAGATGGTAAGTGCCTCTTCGGCGCACCCCACTCCAGCATCTCATCTCAACAGGCCAAGCATTCACTGCGTGCCAAACTGGCAGGCGGCTCGCCTTCCTGGCACGTGGCCTCCTGGCTTCTCATCCAGACTGATTTCTTTTATTTTTATTGTTTTATTTTTCCCCGTCTTTAAAATTCATCCTTGATTTTAATTAGGTGGCCATGGACTTGCAGCCCTGATGAGACCAGAGGGCTTCCAAGAGCAGGAAAGGGGAGGTCTGGTGTGCTGGGTCTGGTGGCAGCAGCGCCGCAACCCAGCTCGGGGTGACCCAGCTTGTCTTGCTTTCGAGAGAGAGGAACTGCTCTGAGTCAAGGGCCAAGAGGTGGCCAAAGTGTTTTCTCTTATCCCAGCATGCTCCCAGACTCCCTGCAGCTCCTGGAGTCCCACCATGGAAATGCCACCTTGAGGAGCCAGCGCTGGTGCCAGGGTGAGGGGAGTGTTGGTGGCAGAGAAGGGCGATGGGGGGGGGCAGGATCCCAGCCCTGAGCAATGGGTAAAAAATGGGGGAAACCCCTAAGAAAAAGCAAATGTCTGAATGTCCCATGTACAGCCTCTGTCCTGGAGGGGTTTGGATCCTCCTTGGAGAGAAGGTACTCATGCAGAGGAGCCCTGTGGCCAACTTGGAGAAAGTGGAGGCAGCTCCCACCCTGCTGTGGCTTCCCGGGGAGAGGTTTAAACCCATTCCCGAATAGGCCCATGCCTGTCTCCAAAATGGCCTCCCCACAGAGGGTTTGTGCACCCCATGCCCCCTGCCCATACCGGCCAGCCAGATGCAGCGTCCGTCCTGTACAGCCTTCCCGTCGTGAGCAGAGTTATTTGAAGCACTAGTTAATTCCTTGGGGAAAAAAAGAAAAAAAGGAAAAAAGAAATCCTTTCTTTTCTCTTATTGATTCCATATGATCTAGGCCTAAGGGGCTGAACTGCTTCAGGGAATCTGGACCAACAAAGGATGTTTCAGGAGTTTAATTTTCAGTGGTTTAATCTCTGGATATAAATTTTGGAGCAAGTGAATGGCTCCGGATTGACAGGATTTGCAGAGCTGTCCCAGGACAGTTCCCAGGCTAACCAGGGTTTAGCTCCAGCCAGGACATCACTGATTTGGGGTGTACAGGAGACACATCTTCTCCCCCGAGATGTAGATTGAGCGATGCGGTCCCTGCCTCGCAGAGCCCTGTGGGCCAGCGCACAGGCGGGTCGGAGGGATGAGCAGCCTCCGGCGGGAGCTGAGAAGGGGTTTGGATGGGGCATCTGCCCCGGGGACAGTGTCTGCATCCTGCTCCTCGGTAACAACACGTTTGCCCCCAGGGGAGATGTGGCAGGGGTGGGCAGCAGGCTGCTGTCATTGCTGCCACCCAAACATCTCTCGGGGGTCTCAGCCTACTCCTCCATCCTCCCCCACATCTGGGAGAGAAGGCAGTGAGAGTAGAGGTCGGCTCTGCCCCAGGGCTGAGCCCTACGACTGTGAGACTCAGCCCTGAAAGCCCTACGTGCTTTGCCAGTCCCCCGAAATATGTCAGTCCCTCCACCCTGCTGTTGTTCTTTCATTTTATTTTTAGATCTGCTGCTCCCGTTAGCTCTTTTCTATTTGTTTTTGGTTCTTATTATTCCTGGCTTCTCCCAGTGTTTTGGTTTCCCTCCTCAGCCCTCATCCGGATGTTTATTCTCGCTGCTTGTTTTTATACTTTCCCAAGGTGCCTCCTGGCTGTAGCTGGACGGAGGTCTGCGTTTGGACTGGGCAGGCGCTCTCGCGTAGCTGGGCTGGGACCAGCTGTTGGACCATCACCTGCAGAAACCAAGCTGGTCCAGGAGAGGAGAAGACCTGGGCGCTGTAGCCTGCTTTTCTGCCTGCTCTCTTTCTCACCTGGGCATCTCAGCTGCTTGCCAAGGATAAGCAGCGTGCTCGCCCCATTTAGGAACGTGGCTGGTATATGAATGTGGCAGCTCCTTTAATAGAAGAGCTAGCAGCAAGGTAAAGAAGGCAAGCGGGAAAAGGAGTTAGCCCATCTCTGAGGAACTCAAAGGGACGAACACAATGATGTGCCCAAAGTCACGTGGAGGATCTCTAGCAGCCCTGGGAGCCGCTTTTCCCACGTCTCCATCTGACCTGGTTGCCAGCGTGGTTGTGCCTTGGGGTATCTTGAAAATCAGGCATGGTCTGCTCAGTGCCTCCACCTACTAAAACTTAAAAAGTTTTCTTTTTGCCTCATTTTAGGGTAAATACACCCAAGTTTGGCTCTGTTCCTTCCGTGTTCATCACTCTCCCACACATGTTGTGCCTGGATGTCTCTGTGCACCTTCTTCTCCCTGCTCATCCAGAAACGTTTCTCAAAGCTTTTTGGGGCTCCAGCTAAGACACATCCCCATGGAGCAGGCAGAAAGAGCCGTTACATTGCTCCATGGACCTACAGGCTAAGAGCACGTACGTGACTGAGGCTTACCATTGCACCGGTTTTGGAGCCAGGGACTGGAGGGTGCATTTGGGCAGAGTGGTGGGTGCTAACTGTGCACTCACTTGTCGGAATGAGGCTTTGCTCTCACCTAGTGCCGACAGGGTTACAATAATTCCCGCACCCCCCCCCCCCAGTCTTCCCAGCTTTTGATCCATTTTCTGTCTAATTGGGAGAAAAAATGAGGCAGCGTGAAAAAGGCACTGCAATATCTCACGTTAGAGAGCTGTGGTGGCTCTGGGTGTTTTATTGGACCCGTACACATCTTGCATCCCCCACCATGGCTGCTGAATTTCAGATAAACACAAGCACGTGCCTGCATTTGCTGCAAGAACTGTCCCAGCTTCCCTTGTTAAATTATTTATTCCAGTGCAAGGGCACAGATTTTTATTTATTTTATTCTTTTGGCATTCATCCGTGTTCCTCTTCCCATCCTACAGCCTTTTTGTTGGCGAGGTGCCCAGAGCCACATAGCCGTGGGCGTACCACAGCCCTGTGGCTGCATGGGGGCCAAGGGAGCCCCCAGCAAAGAGATGCTCATACCCCGTGGATGGGACAAGGCCGTTCTCTGGTCCGTAGGTATTTATTTGAAGAACCACCCACTTGTGAGAGCGATGTGATAGTCTGGAGCAGCCTTCCACATTTTCAGTACGGTTACGGTGAAATATGCATTTGAGACTTTAAAGGGTTGGCAGGGAGCTCTGCTCCTGGATATAGGGGCTTTTTATTGCTCGACTTCAAAGAGGTTCAATAACGGGAGCGAGCGTTCAGGTAGGGAAAAGCTCTTTCTTCTCTCCATGTGCAAAAGCGTGCCAGAGGACACAAAGGCATCCCCGCACACACAGAGTTACGGGGCTCTGGGGAGAGTTAAAACAGAGCAGGCTGAGGATTTCGCATCAAAAATATTATTATTTTTGGACGGAAAAGTCAGCTGACACAACAGCCCAAGCTGCCAGGATCCTTTAGGTTTGGAGGGGGCGGAATCAAAATGAAAAGCACTTCAGTCTACTGAAAGGAACCAAAACATAGCAATTTTTGGTCAGTTTGAGGCCAAAGTCCAGCTGCCTGCAGGGCTTCACGAGAGCTGGGGTCTGGGTGCTGAGAACATCAACTCCTTGCGTGAGTTGGACCCGACGCCGGGTCACATCTCCAGGCACACGGCAGCTGCTCTTGGACCATGCACAGGGACGGGGAGCCCCATCCGAGGGCTGACGAGGGCAGGGTGCTCCCCGGTGGGTCTGTCCCCAAGGGCTGGGGCTCCTGAGTGTCACAGTCCAGTCTGAATTTGATTCAGTGGAAGAAATGTAAATGTTTCACTTCACAGGCACCAAGTCACGTCCCTCCTGCTTGAAAACTTGGCAATAAAGCCGAGTTTTTTGTGTGCGTGTTTTTTCCGGATTATTCCACAGGCAGGGCTGATATTTTGTAGCTTGCTCACTGCTTGGGATGAAAGCGAGTGTTGGAAAATCACGGGAAAAAATTTCATTCATGTTTTAATGTGGAGAAATTTGGGTCATTTGCATTCAGAAATAGAGCTCAGCCTCCTCCAGGAAATCATACATACAGTGCGGGACATCTCCTGCAACGTGCTCGCAGGCGTCCTTCCCCGTCCTTCCTCACAGCAAAAAAGGCCCATTTGTCTTTTCTGCCATCCCATTTGACTCCCTTGCATACGGGTGCACGTGCATATGCATACATACATACCAGGGGGATGACTTTGCCCTTATCCCTGGGTAGGAAAGCATCGATTGCCATTGTTCATAGCACCTGAGGGCTGCAAATATATGGCCATATGTGCATAGGGGCATAACTCAGACATCGTCTTATGTTTTTGGGCCTAACCTCTTCCTCTCCTGATTTCCAACCCATCACTGTGGGGTACAGCCTCCAAAAGGGCATCCCTGCTCCATTGACACAGCTCATCATGCTCCAAATGGGCAGAACCTTTCCAAGGCTCAAACAAATTTGGCTTTTCTATTGAAAGCTGATGGTGTCCTGAGTGGTCCATGAGGTGACGTGCAAGCTGAGATGAGGTCCATCCCCGGGTACCGCTATGCTCCTGGGGCCGATGCCCACTGTGCCCCAGTGCCTCCATGCACCCACAGACCCAGCAGCATCTCTGCTCCTGGCCACAGCGAGGAGGCCGGGTCCCCTCCGGTCCCTTTTGCTGCTCATGTTAAATTATTTTAAAGAAAAGTTTCCAGGAGAGGCTGGCACTGGCAGGGGAAGGCAGCAGCCTTCTCTCTCTCCGCACCACTCCGTCCGTAGCTGTTTCCCATCCACGAGCGAGACCCACACGCGCCTGCAGATGCTTCATGGCCATTTCATGTCTTCTCCTTCCTGCACCGGGGAGAGCGAGCCAGGGCAGGGCTGAGGGCGAGATTTCCACTGCTCCGCAGAGCCAGCCGTTCTCCTCCCAAGCTGTTTCGCTAAATGGAAATAAACAGAAGGCAGGAATTCCCGGAGCCCTGTGCCAGCCGTGTTTGTGGAGGCTGGGGAAGCGACGGGGCAGGGACTGTCTCTTCCCACGGGCACAGCGGGGCTCTGCTCTGGCAGGGAGCATCGAGGCAATGCCAGCCTCCTCTGAAAAAAAGCAAATGAAGTCTCTAAGAGAGTGATAGTGCTGGAGGGGGGCCTGGTAGCCCATTCCATTTGTGGTATGGGGGAGATGGATGGAGTTACACGCAAGCTTGACTCCACACTTTCCTTTTGACCCCTCTTAATCGTAAAGAGAAAGGTGGGGGATTTATTACTCCTTATCAGCCCTTTCCATCTCACGGCTAATGCTTTCCCTGCACCTTTTGACATTCCCCAATTTCTTCTTCCATCAGTAGCTGTTTGCTGAGATCCCAGGATTGTTCACGCCCCACCGCCCCGGTTTTACCCAGACAACCCTCCCTGGAAAGCCGGGACTGGAACTGATTGCTGCCAATTTTCTGCAACTGATCAGTAAATCGGGGCCAAGCCACTGGCTCAGGCTCTGCTCTGGGTCCAACTCAGCATTAACCTCCCTGCCACCCTGCCCGAGCTCAGTGCCAGCTCCAGCCCGGGGACGCAAAGCTGGATGACCCTTATCTTGGGATCGCCCTTGTGGGGATGACACCGGCTTTCCCAGAAGTGGATGGAGATTAGCCCTTCCCCAGCCGGCTGTTTTTTTGCGGGGGGGAAGGGGCCTCCCAGCCGGCGTGGTCACTTCTGCGGGCGTCTGGGCTCTTTCATTGCCGTGTTTCGTAAGCAGCCCCCCCGCCCCGGGGGGCTCAGCCCAATGCACTCACCTACCCCTGAGTCAGCTCCCGGCCGCCGGCGCTGGGAACCGCAGCGTCCTTTGCTGACTGCGGGGAAATGATTTTAATTACTGGGGGTTTTGGCAGGCCTGGGAGACAACAGTGGTCCTGCTGTGCTACCGCCGGGCTGGAGCAGATGCTTCAGGTATTTTCTTAGGCTGGGAGATGTCTGAAGGGTTTCTGGGACCTGCTCCCAGCACGGGGCATGGGTACAAACATGCAGGGCAGGACCAGTGGCTGGAAGCTGCCTGGGGTGGGCAATGCAGTCGGGCTGAGACATCCATCCCATGGCACAGCCTGAAATGCTCCCGCTGCAGCTTTCTGGGCAGGAGACCCCACGCCGGTGCCAAGGGCTGCGCCTCGGGGAGAGGGGGGATCTCCTGACAGCACGAGGAAGGGCACGTGCTGGTGGGGCTGATGTGGCCAGGCTGATGCCGCAATGCTGACCGGGGGCTGGGGACCACACCGATGAGCTGCGGAGGTTACACCCAGACCTGGAGGTTTTGCCCTCCAGAGCAGGCTGTCAGAGAGACTTTCCAGTAGATGTTGTTTCAAGAAACTGTTCTCTTGTCATTTTCTATAGTTATAAACTTTTTTGGAAAGCATTTTTCCCAGGCTGGAATGATGCTCACGTTAAAGACAGAGGAGTCCCAGAGTCAGTCAGTGCAGAGTTGGCCGTGGTCAGACCTGATGGCACCTAAACCATGGGGCGATAGCTTTGCCCACAGCACATTTGCAAACACCCAGCAGCAGCCACAGTACCGGCTGATATCCAGACTTTCTCCCATGTTCTTTCCTTTCTGTTGGCCTGCCGAGGCTTAGGGCAGCAGGTCTGCGTGCTGGGTCGGACTGGTGCGGACTGGTGTGGCATCACAGACCAATCTGAGGAGCGTCACCTAAAAGGGAGCTGTACAGGACACACTGGCGAGGGACCGGTCACACTTTAATTCCACTGCAGGGGAATATTTGCACCCTCGGGTCAGCCACCACCTCCCAGCGTCTACGGAGGGAACGGCTGCTCTTATTTTGCTGCCGCACAAATGAGACAGGAGGGAGAAAATACAATTCCCCGTATATCTGACAAATCCTTCTTTGACAGATAAGTTCTGACCTACTTTGCAGTGGAGCCAGATGTTTAAATTTATGAATGCAGACATGTTTCCATCAGGCCTGGGAAGGAACGTTATATTACCACCCATCTATGCAGTCTCTTGGGCAGAGGAGCTGGATTTCATGTGAAAATACCATTTGTGGTTCAATCCTAAAGGTTTTTAAAGGAAAGGAAAACATAAGAGCATGCCGCACCTTTTCAAATGTGATCCCGATGGTACAAAACAAGGGATGTTCAAGTGATAACATTTATATCCAGCTGCAAACTGACTGCTGCTAAAAAATAAATCCTAGCCTGGCTTTTCAGAGGGTCACATTTTCGCAGCTTTTGGCTTGGCATTGGTTATGTCTTCTTCCATGAGATTTCACACTTGTTGGTATCCAACATGTTGCAGGTTCATGGTATAGGACAGAATTTAGCAGATATTTCCTCATACTCTCAATAAATCCCTTTTTCAACCATGCAAATGGTAGAGCAGCATCCCTGGGACTCCCCTCCCAAAGCAGCGATCATGCTGCTGGGTTTCCAGTTCTGCATCTGGAAAACAAGTTTTATTTTGCTCCTGACCTCCTATGGGGGTTGTACTCCTCCAAAGTACCTCGGGTGGTAATACGAGTTTGCAAGAGTACCTTGAAAGAGCCGATATCCTGAACTTGGATGTAAATCAGCCAGGTCCAGGTTCCACTGACTGTATTTAATGTGGGCACCTGATTTATGGTAATTTAATTTTCAGCTTTTGCTGTTCTTGAAGTTATTGTGGTTTCTAAACTGTAAGACAGACCATGTCAATGTAAGGGGAAGATGAAGTTAAACACAGGAAAACATGCAAAAATACATCATCTTCCTATTTATTTTCAGATTTTAAAGATACTTGTTTATTACCCATACTTTCCAAATTAAAAATTACATAAAGATGCTTGTATTGGGTATCAGAAGATACTGATATGAGCTGAAATACTGAGCTGCATGTCATCAGGGTATATAGGCTTAAAGCAAGATATTCAGAATGATTTAAGGCACAGATTGTGCAAATTTTGTAATCTGAGGGATGTCTGATGCTGTGTGATGGCTGGGAAAAGCTCCGCCTGTCTTCCAGAGAAGTGCCACTCAGGCACTAACTTACCTGGCAGGTAAGTTAGTACTGGGTATCTTCGGGTACTGGAGACAGTAAAGTATGAGCCAAGAGTAGAGGAAAATTCTTGACTTTGCTGTTGTTCAGGTTTAACAGGAGGGAAGGTGTTCCCCTCCTGCCCTCCAGTAAATCCAGTATCCTGCAGCTTGTAGTCTGGTGGCAAGGGTGCTCTCCTGGGACGAAAGCATTTGAAGCTCTCAGGGCTGCAGTGGATGTGGGTACGTGCAGCTCCTCCTCCGTGGGCTGGCTTTTACCAAGAGAAAGCACCTGTGATTGCATTTAATGAGGACCTTGATCCTGTCCAACCGCCAGTGGACTGTCCTGCGCTCCCCTCGCATGGCTGCTTGGCTGGGATGATCCTCGTCCCTCCAGCGCAGCTTTTCTGTGCGTGGCTGAGCCTACATGAGATCAGCTGGACCCAACCCCTTCCCAAAATTGTACCCAGCATCAGCACTCCAACCTGCTGCCCACAACCCTATCCCCAAGGTGACACTGGCACTGGTGACGGCAGGATAGCGAGGTTTCCACAAGGTGGCATCAAAAGACCTGGTCTTCCCCTCCCAGAGCTCAGACCCCACAGGATTTAGGGCTTTCCTGGGATGGTTTGGCATCAGCTGCAGCCAGAGACATCTCTAGGGAGAGGGAAGAATAGAGCCTGTGTGATGTGATTTTTGTCCGGGATTTGGCCTGGAAAGGCTCAGCCCTCGACCCTGCCACCCAGCACTGCCTTCCTGAGGGCTGCAGGGGTGTTTGACCAGCAGACCTTGTCAGGGAAGGGCAGCCACAGACAGCAAACACCTGCAGAGCTCGCTAAGGAAATAAATGTGCTCCCCTCCCTGCAAACAACTGCAGCAAGGGGATGGGTGGGGAATGGCAGCAGTTAACAAAAACACTAGGAAGAAATAACCCCATAGTTTGACCCAGGACTGACGTATCCAAGTGAGCAGGTTTGCCTTTCACAGAGCAACAAAGTTGGAGAGAAACCCTAGCGAGTGGGGAACAATGAATAAAACCTATTTGGTCCCAGAGGTGCTTCGTTTTATATAGCTCTAGCACTGCCTGATGTTTTTATTCAATGGGTTGGGAGGTGAGGTTTGCCAGCCCTTACCCCACAAACATCATCCCTGAGGTGTGCCTGGAGCTGGTCCCACCCCAGCAGGAGCAGTGGCCTCAAATGCTGCCCCGTCACAGCCGTAAGCGGGAGCGATACCCTGGCATCACACAGGCACGGCTGCGTGTGCTCCGGCTGCAGCGTTTGCCTGATGAAAGCAGCATTTGCCTGAGCTCCTGCTAAGCTTTGTGGACGTGAAACCTGGTCCTGCAGTGCTCGGAGGCTGCCCTGGGTGAGCACAGACCTGCCCATGCTTGGCACCGAGCTGAGAAGTCTAGCAAAAGGATGGGATTGGACACCAAGTATTTGAGTAAGCACAAAATAGGGCTTTGTGGTTTATTGTGTTTGGACTGTTTTGGCAAGAGGCAAACTCCAGCAGGACTGTTGAACGATTGCAGCCCTTAGAGAAATTGCAAGTCAAACCAAAAAAAATGACAAATCTGTGACCTTGACCTTTCGGAAGAAGCAGGAAAGGGTCATCTGTGAGAGTCTGTGTCCCTCGGCAAGCGTTCAAACGTGGAGTAAAAGCAAATAACTGAGCCCACACAGAATTACTGCAGGCTCTAACAAGATGCAATGCAGCAGGCTGTAATTCTGGCAATACTAAGCATTGGGTTGTCCAGTCTTGCAATAATGAATGTATTCTTCCTTGAGAATCGGATAAGAAGGTGCCCTTTGAAACAGCGGGATTTTCTTGTTTTGCTTTTTAAATTTTTTTTTAAACTTAAAAAAAAATTAAATAGTAAATAAAGCATAAATGTGACTAGGGGGAGCTGAACGTGGCCGGTGTCCTCAGGCTCTCCCGGTGCGGAGGGCCGGCGCGCTCCCGTCTCCGCACACGGTGGAGCTGTTGCTCCGCGCCGGGGCCGGGGCCGT
>NW_009222094.1:31492-41195 GCF_000690835.1 Fulmarus glacialis | reverse complement strand
CCGGCCCCGGTGACCGCGCTGCCGGGTTTTCCGTGCTGACTCTCCGGTTTTCCCTTGCAGAGCAGCCTCACCACCATGTCCGTCAGCAGCCACGAGAACCGGAAATCCCGCTCGAGCTCCGGCTCCATGAACATCCACCTCTTCCACAAACCGGGCCACGCCGACAGCCTCCTCACCCACCTCAACCTGCTCCGCAAGCGGCACCTCTTCACCGACGTGGTGCTGCGGGCGGGGAACCAGGCCTTCCACTGCCACCGGGCCGTCCTGGCCTCCTGCAGCCGCTACTTCGACGCTATGTTCAGCGGGGGCCTGAAGGAGAGCAGAGACGCCGAAGTCAACTTCCACGACTCCCTGCACCCCGAGGTGCTGGAGCTGCTGCTGGACTACGCCTACTCGGCCCGGGTGCTGATTAACGAGGAGAACGCGGAGTCCTTGCTGGAGGCTGGGGACATGTTGCAGTTTCAGGATATTCGGGATGCTTCGGCCGACTTTCTGGAGAAGAATCTCTACCCTGGGAATTGCTTGAACATGCTGCTGCTGTCCGATGCCCACTGCTGCGAGCGGCTGCTGGAGCTGTCCTGGAGGATGGCGTTGGCCAACTTCACCTCGCTCTGCAAGACCGAAGACTTCCTCCGACTGCCCAAAGACAAGCTGCTGGAGCTGGTGGAGAGCGAAGAGCTGGAGGTAGAGGATGAGACGCTGGTCTACGAAGCTGTTATAGGTTGGATCCGGTACGATTTGCCCCGACGCCATGAAGTTCTGCCAGAGCTGCTGCGGTCCGTCCGCCTGGCCCTTCTGCCTGAGTCCTACCTGCGGAAGCAAGTGGCCTGCGAGAAGCTGGTGACCAGCCACAAGCTGGGGGAGGAGATCGTGGCTGACGCTGTACGATGCAAAATGAAGATTCTGCAAAACGATGGCCTTGTGACAGGGTGCTGTGCCCGACCCCGCAAGGTCAGCCAGGCCCTGCTGCTGCTCGGCGGCCAGACCTTTATGTGTGACAAGATTTATATGCTGGATCATAAAACCAGTGAGATCATTCCTCGTGCCGACATCCCAAGCCCTCGTAAAGAGTGCAGTGCCTGCGCTATCGGGTGCAAAGTGTACATCACTGGCGGCAAAGGCTCCGAGAACGGCGCTTCCAAAGATGTCTGGGTTTACGATACCCTCCACGACGAGTGGGCAAAAGCTGCTCCCATGCTAGTGGCGCGGTTTGGCCACGGCTCTGCTGAGCTGGACCACTGTCTGTACGTGGTGGGGGGTCACACAGCAGTGAGCGGTGCCTTCCCGGCCTCTCCCTCCGTCTCTCTCAAGCAAGTCGAACACTACGACCCGCAGCTGGACAAATGGTCCTTGGTGGCCCCTCTGCGAGAAGGCGTAAGCAACGCCGCCGTGGTGGGAGCCAAAATGAAGCTGTTTGTTTTCGGTGGCACCAGCGCCAACCAGGAGAAGCTACCCAAGGTGCAGTGCTTCGACCCCTGCCAGAACCGCTGGACGGTGCCCGCCAGCTGCCCCCAGCCCTGGCGGTACACGGCTGCCGCCGTGGTGGGCAGCCCCATCATTGTCATCGGCGGGGACACAGAGTTCTCCGCCAGCTCCGCATACCGCTTCCACAGTGACACCTACCAGTGGTCCAAATTTGGGGACGTCACTGCTAAGCGCATCAGCTGCCGTGCTGTTACGTCAGGTAACAGACTGTACGTGGTGGGGGGCTACTGCGGGGCTCAGCGCTGCAAAACGCTGGACTGTTACGACCCATCATCCGACACCTGGAGCAGCGTCACGACAGTGCCTTATTCTCTCATCCCCACCGCCTTCGTCAGCACCTGGAAGTACCTGTCTGCCTGAGTCATGGTGTGGTGAAGAACCTGGAAGGTAAATAGTTGCGGATCAACCCAGAGCTCTTCTATGTAACTTTGCGCTGCACAAGGGTTAATCCCTGAGGGGCCGATGCACGTGGATCTGGACTGGCGTTGTCCGAGAGAGCAGCCTTGTGGGAGCATCAGCTCCAGAAACATGCTTCCAGGCTGGTAGTTTGGGATCTAAAACCCTGTAGGAGAGAGAACATCTCTTTAGGTGTTGAAATGCTGCGGGGAGAAGATTAGTATAAATAACAAGACACTTAACCTGGCATCCTAGCCCTTCCACTGAGTCTTGGCCTATGCAAAGATTTTGGGGAATGCTCTCTGCGAGGAGGATTGGGTGTCGTCCCTGGTACAAAAAGCTCGTCGAGTCGATCATTATGTTAACCGGCAGCCTGTCTGCAGGAGCTGGGATAGACCGTGTGGTGCCATGGGAGACTGGCTGCTGCTTTTAGCACAGCTGCCTCCTCCTCCTGGTGCCACGGTTAATCTGCTAGTGGCACCCAAATGTCTTGTGGGACGTGAGGGCTGTGAGCTGGTGCCAGAACAAGATTATAGCTGGGATTTAGTCCCAGAATGGTTGGTAATTGCATTTGTAAGACAAGCCCTGTCTACATATAAACACAGGGTTTCTCCGCTTCTAATTATTCTCTGGTGTCCCTTTCATGCCATTTCTCTCCTGCTACACGGCGATTAACTTTTTAAAAATTTGCAACTGGAATTAAACCTTTCTAAAGGCACTTGGCAGAAAGGATGCCAGTGAATCACAGATCCCTGCAGGTTTTTTTTTCTTTTCCCCTTGCAAGAGATGTACTACCCAAATGAACCTGTAAAAAAATATCCTGCGATACCTATAGAAAATTCCTGGATGTAGAGGGAAATAAGCAGCTGTCACTCCACGATAGCAGCGTTTGAGTTTTTGAGGCCTGGGGAGTGTTCTTGGGTTTGCTGCACACTGGTCTCACAATACTTTCTCTGCACTACAGGCTTCACACCTGATTTTGCCAGTATCTCACTTCATCAAGGATCCAGACAGAAGACATGGGCAGTAGGAGCGCCTCCTCCTACCTAGCAAGTCTGTGAACTGTCCTGGATGCCAGCCCTTGCGTGGATCTCATTAGCGTCAGCAGGACTCATGGCAACACAGCTTTGGCTTTGAACTGCTTCTGTAAATCCCTGTCCTTCAGACCAGGGAGGGGTCAAGCACAGAGGGACCTCCTTGGACTGGCAGCTTGTGCTGTCCCTTGAGATGGCAAAAGGTTTCCAAGTTTTCTCCTAACTCGTGTGATCTCAGAGCAGGAACCAGAGGAATGTTTTTTACTTCTTTCATTGAATATTTTGCTTTAAGTGATATTTACTAGAAAGGACAAAGGAAGCTCCTAAGTAACTGGCAGCAGGCTCTGGACTGTGCTGCTGTCTGCTGTGACTTGGAACGCAGGCAGCACCAGAGGCAGTTGCCTGAAATGTCTTAACACGTGACAGTACTTTGCCCATAGGCTGGTTCTGTACATTTTTTTTTTTATACAGCAGTTGTGTGTGTTTATTACTCAGCCTGGAGCTGCTTCAATAAATCTGAATAAAATCCACTGTGTCCCTTGCATGTTCTGTATGGTTAAGCTGTAAGTTTTCCCAGCCCATGCTTGAGATCATGTTTAGCAAAATAGCGAAGAGCATTCCCTGCTTGAAAGTCCAAACCTTCATCGGCTGGAGAGGGCTCAGATCTTTCTATATCTTTGTAACGCAGGACTTAGGAAAGCTCAGGTTCTGTACTGCCTTCCAGCTTTGAAGGACACAGAAATCTGTTTAAAGCTCCAAAGACTAAGATACTCTCTGCCCTTACCTGGGTCGTCCTCTGCAGAGCTGGGTTTCTTCACTGCCAAAAAGAATGGAGGAAAGCACTTCTCCCCCCGAGGGCTGTGTGCTCCAGGCCCTGCTGCAGGTGACGGTGGGGGCAGTGGTTGGGAAGGAAAAGTTCTGTTAAGGGTGGGAGGGATGAGACAGGAATCAGCATGGTCAGAGGAAACAGGCACCAAAGGTGCAACCAACTGTCTCACCACAGAAGCATGGTTTGGGTGTGATCCATTATTCAATTTCAGAGTTGAATAAATCAATGTCACAACCCTTCCTAGCTGCTAGTATAGGCAAGAACTGGCAAGACTGGAAGGAAGAAAGCTGCCCTGCTGCTGGTGGCTGAAGCAGATAAACTGACTTCATTTCCATCCTGTTTTCTGATGCCTCTGCCATTTTCAGCCCCCAGGCTGGGCCTTTTTTCATTTACCCTTGCTGTGCTGCCTCTCCATCGCTTGCCGAGCCCAAGGGGAGGCTTGTGCACCAGGCTGCAGGGAGACGAGCCCAGAGCCTGCCCTGCAAACCCAGCCTGGAGCACCACAGGCAGCAGCATGGAATCATAGAATCATTTAGGTTGGAAAAGACCTTTAAGATCATCGAGTCCAACCATCCAGCAGCGGGAGCGTGGGGCAGCTCCCAGCTTGGCCGTGCCTCGCTCAGGTGAGTGCAGGCAGGCAAGCAAGCTTGCAGCCCAGGGGAAAGTCACAGCACAGGACACGGCTGGGACTAGGAGCCAGCAGGAAGCATCTCCATCCCTGTTAGCGAGCAGGGAGCTGCTTCACCTTTATTATATCTACAGCTATTCCTGAGGGTCAGACAAAGTCCGACTTTGCTCAGCAAGTCAGAGGAGCAGAGGTTTCATTCACAGCCATTTGAGCAGCAGCTGTTTTATTTATGCTGCCAAGCAATAAACGTTGGCTCCCAGCCACATCCGGCTTTTGCACCGGGGACAAAGTTGCTTCTAGCAACATGGGCCTCTGTCTGCCTCCTGCTCCTGGCGCTGGGATGTTATCTGAGCCACGCTCACGGCATTTTCAGCTAGGGGAGCGAGTGGCCCTGCTGCTGAAGCCTTTGCAGGCGTCTGGAAATTGTTTCCTCATTTCAAACTATACTTACAGCTAACTACCTCTCAGGGAAAACCGGCACTTCAAGCACACCTGGGCTTGGCTGCTCCGCAGTGGCTCCATGCTGCTGGCAACAAAGAAAGCCAGAGCTGCATTTCATTGCCTTCATCCTCCTTCATCTGGCAGAAAGCCCTGCGCTGTCCCTCCAGCTCCACCTCCTCCTGGCAGGAACCAGCTCCCAGCACAGCGGGGAGCACCCCTGGGGAAAACTAGACACCTTTTTCTCTTGCGTGCTTCCCGTCGTCCCAGCAGACCTGTTTTCCCAGTTTGACATTTCCATGCATTGATCCAATCACTACTTCAATGCCGGGGCCAGAAGATTTAGGCCGACTGGGCAGCAGGTGAATTTGGTTTAGGGGTTAATTTGGTTACTGGGACAGAAATCCTCCTCAATTAATAGAATTCATTTAGAATCTCAACATAGCTCAAACCTAGGCCTCTCCTCCTAGCCCAGAACCCCGCTTCGTGGCTGCACCCCTCCAGCTGCAGGAGCTAGACCCCAGCCCACAATCACATCTGGAAGAGGCAACACATATGGGCATCACTAGGCTCAAAGCCAAAACAATCTAAATGTGACATCACTCTCCCATGGGATGTTCCTCTTCTCACACGAAGCCTACAAGCCACCATAGCCAAAGAAATACAGCATCAGACTGACCCACCTACCTCCTGGCCACAAGATATACAGCCAGCTTTGATTTTAAGTGAAATATACTGCTGCTTGTGTTCATAGCTGCATTCTGCTCAGCAGCCCCTGCTGCCAGAGTGCCAAGGCAGCACAGAGCCTTTCTCCCTTCTCCACTGTAGATGGCCAGTACTGTTGACTGCAGAAAAATCAGCACAGCAGTAACTGAGAAACTCCCTTTTTTCTGGCTAAGATCGGATATGGATCATTCAGATGTTCTGCAGTACATCCACCACACATCTAGCAAGGAACTGGAGTACATGCTGCTGTTACGATGACAATCCATGGCAGCCCAGGAAAAACAAAGCACTAACTACACAGTGTGGTTTTGTCTATGACTTCAAAATGTTCTAGAAGGGAAAAAGGACATTACACATCTACCTGTCTGAAATAGCCTGAGAATTTGCATTTCACATGCAGTCATCTGGGATAACTTCAGGTCTAGCAACACACTGTGCCCCATACAGTGAAATGGCACCAGCTGCTGCTCTGACATGGGAAAGGCACATCTACATTGTGCTGCTCAACGGGGATTTTTCATGCCCCTGTGTACATGGAGTCCTGTAACAAAGTGGTCCCTGCTGTGTTTGAGCCTCCTGTGCGTGCGACACTGTCCCAGAGCCAGGGACCATGTGTCTCATGCTCCAACACTGCCAGCTCTAAGAGGGTTTGGCTTTTATCCTCTGCCAGATCCCATGGGCCCAGAAGAAGCAAACAATGTCGGCACCACACAAACACAGGCCCCACATCCCTTGTCTGTTGAGCCTTGGGCTGGCCCCATCGCTGGGATGAGAAATTAAACCGGATTTGAGTCACAGGGTTGAGGAAAGGGAAAGGCAGAAAACAGCACATTCCCACTGTCGGAGCACACTACGGAGCCAATATCCTTTGTACTTGTTTGTCCTCAAGCATCTGGCTTGCCAATGAATCTCAGATGCATGTATGGGAACCATCAGCTGTGTCTCACCCACATGAAAGAGGAAGGTTTAGCATAAAGCTGGTCATTGCCTATGGCCTCAGAATGATTCATCCAAATAGAAAGAATGTGGTTTGGGTTTCGGGTTAATTAGCTACAGATTTTAAAGGGAGACAAGGCAGGGCGGAGCTGCTGGAATACTCGTATGAGCAAGTTAACAGCTCTGAAGGCACCGCCATCCATCCTGAAATCACACCCTCCTTGTGAAAAACGGAGAAGGTGTCTCATAGACGAGTGACAGCGTTATCAATGATACTGTCAGTCAAGGTGTTTGCAATCACCAAAGGAATGTCTACCCTGCTATTGCGGCAAGAACTGAAACGTAACACACAAACACCCACGCTCGCTTGAACACCGATGGCTGCAGCAGCACCAAACTTCTAACAGATGCAAATTCTGCCCGAGATTTAAACTTGCCCCTGCGGAGCTCGAGGCTGCTGCAGCTGGGCAGTTCCCAGTGGGAATGAGTGCTGCAGGGATCCCTCTTGGCCACGTTAACCCTGGATCTCCCTGATCCAGGCTCTTCTGTCTTTCTAGAAACAATTCCTACCGGTCTGACACGTGATTATGGCTGCAGGAAACTACAGTGCAATTAGAAAATAAAAATTAAACCCACTGCTCTGGAAGCAGCTCCTCGTAACTTCTGTCCTAGATTGTCCCTCTCAGCTGTCCCCCATGAAATCACTTTGATTCCGTTTCTTGCTGCTGAACAATATTTAGAAATGGACATGAAGTTATTCGCCTTGCTCTAGCGACAAAGACGCGAGATGTGAAAGCGTACAGAGGCAGTGACCTCCAGTGGCCACTGCAGCTCAGCTCCCTGGAAGCTGAACAGAGCAGAAGCAGATGTAAGAAATATTCTCTTAAAGGAAGCGCAAGCAAAAGCTTATACATACACACACACTTCAAGACTTCATTTGCTAACACATCAGTCTGTTACTTCCCATAAAGATCAAGTCATATTTTAAACACTGGTGTGTCTAGAAGTTTTTGATTATTTACATACGTTGGAAAAGTAAAAAAACTTGTGTTTTTCCAATTGAGTTCCAGTTTGTTCCGCAACCCAGATGTCAACTGCACTTCAGAGACTGAAGAACGCAGACTGTATTCTACTGACTCCTGTACACAAAGAACCTGGGTCCTCCAGAGATGCTTTGATATACACAAAGACTTATTGCTGCACAAAGTGATTCCCAGACTGCACCACTGGCACTGTCACATCCAAAACTGGCTGAGGGTTTTCCTCAACGCTGGCTACAGCGCAGGACTTTGATGATAAAAATCATACCTCTTCCTTTGAGAGCACCGATCCAAGTCCCAGTTCTCCCACTCCCCAGTTTTGCATCTGTTCTAATCTCCAGAAATTATTTGAGGTTACAGCGTTTGGGCTAGCTTGCCAGTATGCCACAAGTGGGGATTTTACCAGGAAACGCAACTTGCTGACTCTGGAGCTGGGAAGCACTGCACCAGCCAGAGGCTATGGCATGGTGCTGGGAGTGAGGGCTGCCAAATTGGCACAAGCACTAGGGAGAAAGTTTCTATTTTTGTTATACTTGTTCCAAATGGGAACCGATACTGTCTGGGACAGAGCCAGGCATGTCTCAGACTGGCACCATGCAAAGTACCTACATGCTAATATAAGCAACTTTGTTAAGTTCACTCTCTCACTAGTATGCTGAGTTCAGACATTTTGAGACCAGCTGATTTTCTCCTAGGGCGCTCACCTCACTGGTAAGGTCTGCAGCTATTAGTATCCTCCACTTAATGCCTCCTATGCTCCGTCCTCTCCTTTGGAAAACCATCAGAGTTTTGTTCATATGGCACATTATTTCTGTCCAGGGTAGAAAATGAGAAGCATGTGAGAAGCAGCTGCTGCTTTGATCTTTGGTTCACACAGAAAATAATAAATAATTTTTTTTTTAAAAAATACATATATTAAGGCAGTCAGTTTTTAAATGCTTTTTTTTTATTGCTAGAAGTTGGTTTCAGTCCTATTGCAGCTCTGAAATCCTTCAGTGGAGAAACATTGCAATCATTGTAAAAATCATCATTTGGTGTGCTAAGATCAAGTTTACAATTAACCAAGAGTGCACAATTCAACAGAATATTAACATTTAACCATCAACTTTACAAATAAAATAAGGACTACAAAGATGTTGCTACTGCAGTATCAACAGTAAAGGAATTATATACAATGTTTACACCCTAACAAAAAACAAAACTAAACACTTCCCCAACAAAATGGTCAATTTAACCATGGACCATGATTATTTATTAAATCTTTACAGTGCAAGGTGGGCCTAGAAACCAGACCTAAGACTAAAAAGCATCAAGAGAGTTCACAGCTCTGAGTGAGATGCACAGAGTCATGCCAACAGGATCTACTTTCATGAGAGATTTCCTTCCAGGTACAAACACAAATGGAATTTGAAATAAACTTTTCTAAAGTGCTCCAATTTCTTTCAGTACAAAAATATAAAAAACTGATTTATAAACATGGCACAAATGGTATGAATCAGAGCTCACACAAATGGTATTTGATGAATAACATGCTGATGGTAAATGATAAAGAGCTGCCAGTGGTTACAAAGATGTTGGGTCTGGCCTCGAAAGAGAGAGCAGGGGAAAAGGCTTTTCTTTTACCTATGTAGCATGAAGGTCAGGCAAGGATAGCACATGCGTAACCTGGCGTCAAGATTTTTTTCTTGTAAATGCAAGAACTGCTGGGGAAGACAACAAAACGCTCCAAATTCCCTTGCACAGGGGCACAACACACAGGGACTCCACTGAGCAGCACCGGGGAGCCTCAGCTCCTACTCTGCAGAGTTGAAACTAGCAGTGAAACAAAATATGTATTTTTAACCCTTTCCTAGTTTAAGTTTCAACTTCCATTGTAAATGCAAATGACAAACACCAAGTTCCATGTATACAGGATCATCTGACTATTACTCAGAAAGACAAAACTGTCTGCAAATTATTTAGAATTACTCCTATTTTAGGAATGCTATTACCTTGATGAGCAAGCATCTCTAGAAATACCAATTCTTCTGCCTCATATTGGGAAATGATTAGCGATCTCAATTTGTGGGACATGCCACAACTACAATCCACAGATAGCACAGTTAAAACCTGGGAAAGCATTTACAATACACACAGGGCAGATGTGCTCGGAACTAGTGAACATGGAGGGATCTTCAGTCTGAAATACAAA
>NW_009222094.1:26295-31468 GCF_000690835.1 Fulmarus glacialis | reverse complement strand
GAAAGAGGAAGCATCCTCTACACCAGAGTTAAAATTGAAAATCAGAACCATAGAAACAGCCTCTACATTGCAACAGCACAATATTAAAGGACAAACATGACAATAATTTTAAGGCTGTGACACAAAGCAAAGAAGGTGGCAGTTCAAAGCTTGTGCTGCAATTTCCTCCACACCCCAGTTCAGAAAGAAGCCAAAAGGCACCTGGGAGGCACAGAATTTTGAACTGCCTAATCATCAGATATCACTTAAAAGGAAATTTTTATCTGAAGTAATAAAAAAGTCAAATGGAAAGGATATTACTCAGAATCAATAGCCCAGGACACAGCAGTATTTTGCAATCTCATTTGCCTAGAAGAGTTATTTTTCTAGGAACAAGATTTGAGTAAAAAGTCCAAAACCAGTTCACTCAACTGGAGTGATAACAATTTCACAGATTGTTTTGCAGAAGTGACGAGATGACCCATTATTAATTTAAAGAAAATTTTCACTTGCTTCCCTCAGCCTTCTACAAATAATGTTACCATACTCTGGCATGGTAAACTCCGCACAGCATTTGCTAATTCTAAAACCTTCTCCCCACTGGGTATGGTACTGAACAGGAAGCCACGTGAATACCTAGTATGGCACTTAAGTGATTTTGACCCAAGTGAAAGAAGATGCAGTCTCTATTCAAGGTGGAAACAGTTTTCATAAAGCTAGCTGCAGCTAGACATGTGTATTGAGGACAGATAATGACTTAAGATAATTTCTCAGTTACAGATTGAAGACCCATATTCCAAGGAGCTTTTGGGGTGCTGAACCAAGAGCTTAGCCTGTAATGGTCCTCTGTCCATTTGCTAACAGCCAGAACTTACTTGAAGCACTGCTGACAACGGGTACTAAATCAGTTACGTTTAAGTTAAAACATTAAAAGAAAAGACACCTCACTGCAGACTTTATTTTCCAGATGTCACTGTTCTGTATCTGAGTTCATTCATTGCACAGAAGAAGAAGAAAGTAGCCAAATAAACCCCTTTGGTCCATAAAATACTCTCTCCCATACTTTAAGACAGGCACAACATTAAACCAAATAAATGTTTCCAAAAATTGTTTTCAAATACCCAGAGACATCCCTCTTTGGTTGAGGTGGTTTATTCCACTGATGCAACTTCGCTTTAGGCTAAAACTCCTACAAACCTGGTAATTTAAGGCAATGGGGGCATAGAGTTTTCACTAGGAGTGGCCCAAACCACAGCATGAAGGAGAGAACATACTGTGCATTTTTGCTGCATCACTGTATGTTTACAGGAGAAATTACATAGGTATCAGAGATGACTGGAGTCTCCACATCAGCTGACTGAAAAATCAGTCCTATAGAGCTGCTGGATCTCACATGCTGGCTTGATCAGAAGTTAGGTTAATTTTAAGAATTTCCCCTCCATTCCAACCTAGCTTTTAGGAATGCAAAAAATGAATACAGGCTAGAACTATGTGCTAACCATCATCATCATCATATCACAACAATGCAAAAACATATTGTTTCCTGCAAATCTAGCCACTGATAATCTATATAAATTCTGCAATGCTGATGATTTACCAAGCAGCCTTTTGGTATTAGAGTGAAGTGTGTCCAATTTCATAGTGATAATTTGTTGAGGGGTGGCGGAGTATCACCAGTCTGGTAAAAAGCCAGATGGTTTGGAGTTTCCTCTCACTGAACTCAGTGCCACTGCTTCAGGTTTATACCAGTATCACTTAGCAAAGAAAAAGACCCATAAATCCAAGAAATGTTACAGCAAGGAGTGCTTGCTCCCTAAGACCAATTCAGTATTTTGTAGCTTACCTTTCCCCTCTCACACTGACCAGTAAATTCGGATTTTTCAGTTTCTTGTCTGAAGACAATAACCCAAATCATCACCACTTGAAAATAAACTCTGTATTTTCTACTGAAAATTTATAATGTTTCTTGCACTGTAACTACTGAAATAATTTTAAAACTTTCATGCAAAGTGAAGTTACGGCCTTAAAGAACATTACTAACGTCACACAGGGCCTAACCACTGAGCCAGCATCAACGATTTGAAGAGATTGACAAATTGCCATTCAATGCCATTGCCGTGCGACCGGATGGAAAATTGACCAGGCATTCCATCCACCAGTGCTAAAAATCACTTTAAACCAGGGTTAAAGATATGAAAAAACCTATTATCAACCATGTTCTGAAAGGTATTAACCCAAGTTTTTAAGGTCTGAGATACTGATTTCTTTAATTCTGTAATAATACCCTCTAAACAATCTCTCCTGTGCACAATATATCTGACCGGTCACATTCAACATATATTGGAATACACATCCTTAGGTGATGTGTGTGATAAAGAACTGAGATACAGAGTGAAGTAATAGAATACAACAAAACGACTGTGCAAATTACTACAAAGGGAAATAATGCCTTTTGAGCAGAACACTTAATGTCATCACCATTCCATGATTAAGTACTGACCCATTTAACAAGAGGTATCAAAGCTGGTTTAGCTGTAAGCAGCTAAACCAACATAGGTTTAGCCAAGAGGTTTTTTGTTTTGTTGTTTTTTTTTGTTTGTTTTTGTTTTGTTTTGTTTTTTTATTTTAAAACCAAACAGTTCTTATTCCCTTCATTCCTAACACAGTGCTGCAGAGAAGTCTCTGCAGTAACAGCAGCTTTGATATCTTCTGGTACTTGGAGTAATGTCCCAACAAGTTAACAGACAAACAAGAGATGCAGAAAACTTAGGATTAGACAAGACAATAAATTACTGCATTCAAATGCTCCTTATACATGCCTTCAGCAAAGAACAAAATCCAAGTCGCTAAGTTCATTCTGAACCAATTCATGAGTTTTGCTTGGGAACCTGTACCGCTCCCACTAATGTGGAGAGCTACCCAATGTCTCCAAGGAGACAGGTATCCCAGTGCATTTAGTCCAACTCTTCATTACCGTTGTATATTCTCACACGTCCAACCCTTGTCTTCCACAAGCAGGTGGAGCTCCTGACCCTTGAAGACTCTGTTAAGAACCTTACCTTCTCTCTTCCACTGTACCTGGCCACTGAGCATGTGCTCCACTGAATTCACTAAAGAAACAGAGATGCTAGTCTGGCTCCTCTGAGCGGGTATCACAATGTCTGTCATGCCTGGCTGTAAGGAGACTGGCTTGCTAGTCAACTAGTTATCAACACACGATTAGCATAATCCATTACACCGACCTGTGAAAATGGATTTAAAAATTCGCAGCCATTTTGGGGCCCACTACTAAAATTTTTTACATAAAAATCTGTGCGGTTCAACATCAACTACAACAATTTACAGGGTGGTGCCCACAAAGAGTGTACCTTCTCCGAAAAGAGCACATTACAATAAATGGCAGCATTTTAATATGCTCTGAATTTATATACCCATGCCATGTGCCAATACATTTCCATGTTTGGAGAATTTAAAAGCAAAATGTTACTACTGTGCCCTCATTCTGAGCTGCTGGCAGAGAAGCCAACAAAGTAGAACAGTAATCCTGGTCTGGTCCTTGCTAGTAGTAACAAGGCAGGGATGAAAAGACACCCATGTCAGATCTCTGTCACGTTGAACACTGGGGCCTGAGTTCTTGAAACAGTATGTCAGAAGATTAATCTTTAAATGGAAACAATTAGAAGAAAATTACATCTTCTTTGCTGGTATCATCTTGCACATTTAACAGACTTGGCTGAGAGGTCACCAGGGTCTGAACGTGGACATTATTGGGCTTGAATAGGTTTGCTGAGGCAGATGAAAGTGCTTCTGGCTGAGCATCTGTAGGGCCACACAATTCTATAGAAAAAAAATGGAAGACAACAGATTCATGACACTGCACAGAGAGCCTGATGCATTTCCATGGACATGCAAGCTGGTCAAGATGTACCTGGCTGGAATGCAGTGGTCTGGCTGCTTGGGAGGACGGGACTTGCTGATCGTCTGCCCCTCAGGACACCCTCCTCTCGTCCAACAAGCCTCGGGGGAAGCAGCTGCTTCTGATCAACAGATGCTAAAGAAAATATTTCACAAATTAGTATTTGGGGCTAGCAGTACTTCACAAATTTCACTGTTTCATGCTGGGGCCCACTGTACTGACACCTTTGCATATCCAAGGAGGCTGTTATACCACAAAGAGCTGGTGCTTCTGTTGCAAGTTACTTATATTTTCTCTTCAGACGTTTAGACCATGAATACTTTCTCTCTCCTCTTCCTTGAGCACTTCTAATTCAGCTACTAGCAGCCCCTGACAACCACAGATTTAAAACCTACTATTACAAAGCACAGCAGAGAAAAAAAAAAAACTTTGTCCCTAGCATTCACATAGCAATGGCTATTTGCGCTACTTTTAACACGCAGAACTGTGATGAACTTTTGTCTCTGCTCTCCATCTGTCTCACAGTTGCTCAGCAGCAGCGTACATTGATTCTGGTGTTATGGCCTGCCAGTTTCTTAATTTCAACAATAAAAGCAATTCATGAAATGGTTACTCTGGATCCAAAGAACTCTTCTCAGTGCACATTCCTTACACATCACAAAAACCAAATTCAATACACAGTATTTTGCCTCTGGTACAGAAAGTCTTGTTCCATTTTATTCTAAGATCTACATATGGGGATAACAAGCATGCATCCCACTAATGCTCATGAGAGAATAGAGACCAATATATTTGTGTTTTATACCTTTCATATAAATTCCAGAAAAACACCATTAAGTACATTTCCACTGCAGAGATCATTATGTAAGAGCTATTAAAAAATAAAGTTGAGGAGATGTGGTATTAGAGCTTTATTTTCCCATTTACCAGCATTTGGTATTCAGGGTAAGAGGATATTAGGCTTCATTTACGTGCAAAAACATAAGCAAGTTTGTAATTGTACTAAACTTTAGGCACGACAGAGACAGATGTTTCTACAATGTGCAAAAGACTTTCCCCCTCCCCTCCTTAGACTTAAAAAATAAAGTTGAGGAGATGTGGTATTAGAGCTTTATTTTCCCATTTACCAGCATTTGGTATTCAGGGTAAGAGGATATTAGGCTTCATTTACGTGCAAAAACATAAGCAAGTTTGTAATTGTACTAAACTTTAGGCACGACAGAGACAGATGTTTCTACAATGTGCAAAAGACTTTCCCCCTCCCCTCCTTAGACAGCT
>NW_009222094.1:0-26279 GCF_000690835.1 Fulmarus glacialis | reverse complement strand
CCAAGTGATGGGTAAGCTTGCCAAGTCTGAATCCTATACAAAGTTAGAAAGATAATTTTGTAACTTAAAATTATAGGGCATTCTCCTAAGCTGGCAGTAAGGCTATTTTAAGCGGTAGAGAAAAAGTGGCTTTTACTGCATCTGTCATTGGCAAAGATCACTACTTTAGTACCTAGCAGTTAGCAGCAGAAATTACACCGTGACAGGGTGACTGTATTTTTACTTGCTTCTATTTCTGACAAAATTAGCCCCTTTCAACTCTCCAACACACACAACATCTCAATCCTGGCCTGGAAATCTTTATTTAATGACTGATTGGTGCTAAGAAAGGCATTGCATTCAATGTCATTACAACTCTGGACAGATAGTGAGAAAAGGTTAAGCCAGCCTCAAAACATTTCACTCATGCAGAACAAGCAAAACATTTGCTATTTTCCTTTAACACTACGGTTAGGCAAGAAGATTTTACATCCAGGTTTACAAACTCTCACCATTGTTCTGTACTGTTGGATTACAGAACTCCATTTTCAACATTACGCCTTTGGGCTATATTTCCAATTGAAATAGTATACACATGTAACTCTTAACTTAAGGATTTTAAAAGCCTACTGACTGCAGTAAGCACATTAACAATTTGTAGCACACTAATTTCTGGGTTCCACACGGACAGCCAGAGATTTAAACTACAGCGTTCTGTTTCCCTGTGATGCTGGCAGAGATCAGAAATGCATTTAAATACACTTACCTGAACTGTCTGTCCTATGAGATGCTTTGTTCTTCCCACCTTTCTCTTTGCTTCCTTTTGTAAAAGTGGCCAGCTTAGTAGGAATCTGCTGCTGGACTGCAGCTGGTTTCTGTATTTGATTAGTTGCACTCAGGAGATGTATTGGCACTTCATTCTTCAATGCAAGAACTGGACGATTCTCCAGGGTGGTACTGTCCCTACGAACCAAGTCTGACCGTTCCAGGTAATCCATCCCGGAGACGCTCACTCTCACAGAGTTTTTCAAGATGGGTAGAGATGATTCCACCCCTTCTCCATTGAAGCTAACAGAATGACTTAGCATCTGGTTCTACGTGAGGAAAAAGGCATTCTAAGTCAAACGGGTATTTTCACCCTCTCAGATACAATGAGGAGAGACTACCCTCAGCCCTGAGAACATAAAACACTTTCTAGTGAAAAATACAACAGGATAGATGAAGCCTAAAGCATGCCGGCAAACAGAAGGAAGAGAAAGATTATAGGTCCTTGAACACTGAAAAGAACCTCAGCAGCTCCAGACTGGTTAATATTGCACCTAGCAAAGGAATGCAAGAGCAGACTGTGCTAGATGATGATAGGATGGAGAGAAAGCAGGACTTTCAGACAGTTACAAATGAGCCAATTTAATCAGACCCCAGAATTCACATTTTGAAACATAAGAAATGTTTTTAGAAATCAACTCTACAAAATGCTACCAATGTAGCACACCTTCTGCAATCACCTGCCCGCAATAGGGCAGTTCCTGTATTAAAAAAAAATCCTCAGTCAGCCATGTTCAAAAATAACTCATTCTCCATTTCTATCTTTTTAAAAAATATTCTCATTACCAAATGCCTGGGTGGAATTTCACAGACACTGGGGAACTGCCAAGCTCTGATCTCTCCGACAGTAGCCATCACCAGCTATTTCAGATGATGGTTCAAGGAGCCCGGTAAAAAGCGAACATGGGTTAGTGCTGCAAAAAGGGCAACCTTCATTCAGAGGCAAGCAGGTTAACAGAAATAAAACTCCAAGAAAACAAATTCCTCACCTGTCCCATTTCTGGGGAGAATGTGCCTGACACTGTGTTCTGCTTCTTCAGCTTCCTTAGCTGATCTAGACGCTCTTTCTCTTTCTCGACTGCTCTCTGAGCTTCCCGCAGCCTCTCTAGGTCATGCTGATAGGCCTCTCGCTGCCTCTCGAGTTCTTCCCTCTCCTGATTCAACTTCTCCCTCAGGTGCCGAGTCCCCTCTTCACGCTCCTGCAGCCGGGCTTCTGTGCTTTCAAATTCCCTCTGCTGCCGACTCCTCTCCCGTTCCAGGCGTTGCTGCTCCAGCTTCAGCTGGCTCTGAAGTTTCTGTACATTCATCAGTTCTTCTCTCTGTTTTTCAAAGTTCCGCTGTTTCTCCTGCTCTAGCAGCAGATTGCCTCGTGTAGACTGCAGCCGATATTGCTTTTCCCGGTCTACCATGGTGGCTCGTTGCATCTCAATGTAGCTGTCCTGCTGAGATATGACTGCCTGGATGGGAAATAAGAAGTTCAGCATAAGGCACATGGCTTCAAAAACCATGCGCAGCTAAACAAAAGACAGCAGCATCTACCAGATTAGATCACAGAGACTTTTGTCTTCAAGAGCAGATCTAACTCCCAGCTTGTACAGCCCATCATGACTGACATGATACTAAAGATGGCTAAGCAAATAAGTTATGATTATGTATGTCAAAATTAACATTTCTTGCACCTAGAATTATTACTCTGAGCCAATCAGTCAGAATATTGCTGATTACAAGGGTACAGTAAAAAACCCTAATACATACACACACGTGTGTATCAACAACAATTTTAAGAAGAGAGGAGCAGGGAGAGTAGACAGAGCTCGAAGTAGCAAAAGAACTGCATTTAAGTGAACAGGAAAAAGGAAACAATTACTTAAGAGAAGAGATCTAACACTTCCTTCAAAATACCAGACACACTGGTTGTATCCTTGAGTCTCAGGTCTTAAATTCTGCACTTCACTCTAGCTTTAGGGGATATTTTCAAGGTAGCTCCTCTCCACACCTGCATAAATTTTATTATATTTAATGCCTAACAAACCTCTTGGATAGGTTTACCTGAAGACTGAAGAGCAACTGTAACAGCGTTTGTATCCTTTGGACAAGCTGAAGAGGAGGGGAGGCAGGGGGAGGAAAAAAGACATTAGACACTTGAACAGAGCTCTGTTTTGATGCATTAGGCTTTTTTTTTTTTTTAAACAGTGAACATAATCAACGGTATCTGTACAAAAACACACATAATGAAAGCCTGGCTACAAGAATACTCTAACACAGTAACAGCCAATAGAGCAATATGCAAGCACAAATTTCAGTGTATTAGTCCTTGCAATGATGTAAATCAACGCCTAGCAAATCTCACTGGGATTCCAGGGAGCAATCTTCATCATCAGTTTTCTTCACATGAGCTATTTAATGATTACTTCCTCCCATGCTCCAGCACAGAAGCACTACACAGGTATAGCACTCATGGGAGATTCAGAGGCAAGTTTTGTCAGTGAGCTGAGAACATGCAATCCCTCCAAAGATGCAGGAAATGTAGTTAGCTGGCTCTTTGAAACGCGTGTCTACATACCTAGAACCCATCTTTGTTTTCTAACGGGACTTTTATCTCTGCATTCATAATCCGTTGGAGTCATAAGGTACAGGCTGTTAATGTGCTTGTAGTTCCACAGACATTAAAAATACTCAGGTTTTTTGTGTTTGTTCGTTTTTGCATGCTATTATTGTAATGTGGTTGTTTGCCATTAGATTTCCTAACAGCAGAAGTAACATACCTGAGACTCTATGGTGGGCTGAAAACCACTGCTGTCATCCAGCCTTGTTACATCACTCTGTAAAAAAGACAAAATGAACACCTGCGCTAGAGACACTTGTTGGGCATTGGTAGTGCTGCCAGAACAAGTTGGAAGGGTTCATCTCATTAGGGAACAGCATTTACTGCTGGAGCAGAGATTGCTCCCATACACTGAAGGACACGCATCAAAAATACTTAAATCAGAGGCCAGGCCAAAACAGATGCATGGTAATTAAAGCTAGCGTTAATGGTACAGCATCAAATGAACAAATACAAAACCATGTATTTGATCATGCCTCTCAAGTTGATGCTAAGCTATCAACTCACCCCATAAAACATCCTTAACAGAGTCTAGTAATTTGACAGACAGAACTATGTTACAGTCTAGCCCTACCAGCTATTACGACTTTTAACTTTGCGAGATTTGTTCTGCACTACTATTCTGAGGAGGAACATGAGGAACTGTGTTTAAATCATGCATAAGCCCAACATACGGTTTGAGATCCTTCTTCTGCATCAGAAGGGAGGTCATGGAGTTGAACATCTGAACTTACTGCAGGGCCTCTCCAGTCCCACTGTCTCTGCTCACCACCACCGTTCTTCCTAAAACTACCACCTGAAAGAAGAGTGGAGTATGAGTAGCTCACACCAGCACAGGGCCTGTGAAAACTCATTGCATAGCAGAGCAAGCAGAAAAAAATTGTGACTTTGAAGTTAGAACCAATATGCAACTGCATGGCTTGTCCATGCTGATTCAAAGTGGAAGAGTAGACAACAGTGACAAGTAAGACTGCTCATAAAAGTACAAAAACTCGAGGAGAGTGGGTTAAGATAAATAGGGAGAGTAAGTTCAAATTACATTATACTATTTTAAGTGAAGCGACCACAATGTATGCATGAAAATGATCATCTGTGGCTACCAGAATTGCAAGCTCATAACATGGAATACTTGTTAGTAGGAAAATTCTATTCAAAGCAGCACCACTGTAAGCATGGAAGGAGGTATGGGGAGATGGAAACCATACTGTATAAAGTACCTATAGCATGACAGACATATATAGCCTTTCCAAGACAACAGAAAACATTCTAGAGATTAACAACCAGTGAAATAAACACCACTTTATTTTTCAATAAATGCATGAAGCGAAAATGGAGATAAAATAGTATCTAGTATTTCCACTTATTTCATTAGTTAACTGATAAAGCATCTGTGCCCAAAGGACAATTTATATTACCTAAGGATTCAGCAACCATTTGGTGACTGTGCAGATACAAAAGAAAGTGGAAAAAAGTTTGTATGATTCAATAATAAAAGCAGGCAGCTGAATTAAAATTTCCTAGGTTTTCAGGTCAAGCTTATTTTTTTTCAACAAAATTAAAATTCTGTGTGGAATTGTGGTAATTAGACAGTATGGGTTAAGGTAATTCCCTTAGCATAACACCAACTGAGAGCTCTACTCTGCTCTCTAGTGTTGGTATCAGAAGCAAAAGATACAACATGATAATACCACATGCTAGAAATTTGCTCTTATCCTCCTCTTAGAGCCTGGTGAAGCTTCCTTGTATCAGAGCCTCACTTAATTAATTGTACTTATCTCATTATCTGTACAGAGAAACACAGTAAAGAGTTAAGAAGCTCAGAAGAATGCTGAATGGTCCCCTTCTTACTTTTATTTGAAATTGAGGGACTACTGTCATATCCTCCAAAGGTCTCTGCTCTCCTGGGGAGTCCCGACCCAGAGCCATCTTCAGGCTGACAGGATCCACTGCCTAAGTGAGTGAAGATAAGGTTCTGGAGATTTTCAGCTAGGAAAGAGGAGAACATGTCGTGTAAACAGCCAGGTTTATGCAGCGAGACAAGTGCGTCATGCTAACAAGTTTAAAAAAAAAAAAGTCACCATCAAGTACATTAAAAGATCGGGCAGTTTGAGAGGTTTCGTGCAGTACAGATGAATATTCCTTTGTGACTAGCTCTTTAGGACAGGCTCTTCGTATTGCACATATAAAGATGAGCTCTTCCTTGATTGCAAGTTAGATTATCAAGCCTTGAGTGGTTTTGTTTGTCTGTTTGGTGTTTTTTTTCCAAAATAAAAATTATGTTTATGCTTATTTTCTTTCTAAATATATTGTCTAGGCTATTTTAATCTATAATCCTCATATAATATTATATTTCAGGATTGGTGTATTATTAGAGCACTTAGTTACCCATCTGAATAGACTCATCCTAATACTCCGCTGGTTGATCCTTAAAAATAAAAAAATCCAAGCTGTGGAGATGGTTCCTCTACCTAAAACCACAGGAGCACTTTACCTATCTTGCAGATTGGTTCTGAGAATAAGGAAGTCTGAACAGTGTTACGTAAAAGTATTATGTTATTACAGGATGATTTTCAGGATCTGTCTTAGATCCTATGTGCTTATCCCCACACATTCCCACACTGCATTTACCTTCTGTCACCGCAGACTTCAAAATAGCCTCTCCTTGCAGATTTTCTGAGATATCCCCCCGAAGAAGTAGCCTAGATCGGGATCCTTGGGAATGGTCTTCAAACCCATTCATTTCAGACATTTCTAGATAAATCTGCTGCTTCTCAGTTAGACTTTGCATGATCAGGTCATCTTTCATGTTCAAACGCTCTAAAGGACGAAACAAACTCAGTTCTGCCTTCCTAGTCACTGGCAGAGTACAATGTTCAGTTTGGAAGATTATTATTCATTTTATGGTCAGAGCATCAAATGCAGAGACATAATAAACAGTTAAGGGGAAAACTCATGGAGCGTACAAAGCTTCTTAGACTTATTTAACTTAACTATTTCTATATAATCTTTCAATACCTTGAAAGACTTATGAAGGAGAAAATTGATCACATCATGTGATAATAAGACATTAAAAAAATCACAAACGGTGCTGAGAAGCAGTTCGTGGAATGTATAACTAAGTCATTACCCTGAAAATCTTTTAACTTAGCAGCTCTTGCTTCAGCCAGCCTCCTCTCTGCTTCAGGTTCATTAAATGTTCCTCCTTCTTCATCAGGACAGCTGTACAAAGGGGGAGACAGATATATGTTTGATTTGCATATTAGATAACTTAAAACCATCTCGGGATTTTGCCTAGGATGTGGTTTCTCTCGTGTGTCAATCCTCCTCCCTTATCCAAAGCCCTGTTGCATTTGACATCAGTGAACCAAATTTTTTTTTTATTTTTAAAAAAGCAGAATAAAGTCTTTGCCTGGTTTTTATGGCATCTTTATGAGTGGCTTCTACCCAATGAACACAAACAGAATTGCATGCTTCAAAGAAAGTTTAGGGATAGTCAAATGTATTTTTATAATAAATTTACACCTATTGAGTCCTGCGAAGAGAAGACTGATGAGCAAGAAATCAAGCCCTCTGGCTCTCACTCATAATTTACCTTTCTACAGCTCTGCGGATGTGTGCCATCCAGGAATTCCTCTCCTCTTTCGAGCTTGTGTGAATTTCATACATTTCTGGTCCTTTTAAGGAAGCGCTAATTAAGAACATTGCCTTTTCCTCATTAGCTACCTCTCTTACAATCAACTTTTGCAATGAGATAACTGGTGGTTTAGAATCCTGTAAAACAAAATATAATTTATTGCACTACATTATACACGTTCTTTAGGGTTTGTGCTTCCTAGCTCCCCGTCTTGCTACTTATACAGGGCCACTATGAGCCACAACATTGCAACACTATAACTTTATTGCTATGGCCTCTTCACATGACACTTTTGACATTGTCATTTTTCACTCATCAACCATAGATCAAAACATGGAATGAAGAATGTACATTTGAAAAACAAGAGGTTTTGGTACCTGATTGAATATTAAAGCATGTATCAATTTAAACACCTAAGGATTCCCACTGGGTCCCAGAATTCAAGAACAGGCTCAAAAATTTTGCTCAAAAAGAGGCAAAACCAGAATTTGAAAAAGAAAACAAAAACCTTAATGATACGTGAAATGAAAGAAGGGAACAAAAGGAAGTGTTAGAAGTTCTAAGTTGACAAGTTAGCTACAAAAGAAACAAAAACATAACACAGAGGTGTTACAGCGTGCCATCAGGCCCTGTGAATAATAAAAAAAGGTGACAGTGTATTGTGTAACTAAGGATTAACTGGATTAGCTTTCAGTCTTTGCAATGAAAACAAATTTACAGGAGGGATATTAGTTACTAAAACCCCATCTATGCTTCACACAGGACAGGTCCAATCTATGCAGCCTAGAAAGATCCTCCCGAGAAGAAAACAGCTTCTGAACCTTCACAGCATAATCTAGAGTGACAGTAAGAAAACGGAACTGTGAAACAGACATCAGGAACACTCGGTTTTGCCAACTTCTCTGAGCAGCTGTACTGCAATTCAAGCCATGAACAGAGGTCACTGGAAAAACAGAATCACTGAGCAGATCCATTTGCTCCTCTCACTTGATTGATTTATCTATGGAGAAGTGATATCTGAATTTCAAATGAACTGTATACATACAAAGATGCAAAAAATTGACCAGTCTATAACTGTAGAGTATGTTATTGGAGGGAAAAAAAACCCTACCATGTAGCAGAGATCAGCTTTTGGGGACTGTCATAAGCAACTGTATGATATGTGCTCACAGAAAAGAAAAATTACTAGGGGACATATAAACCAGGGCATTACCTTGCAGTGGAACAGCTATACTGACTAAGAACATGTATGCATGTTTTAGCCTCAATGTAAGCTACTCACACTTGTCTCAAAGCAACGGCAGTCATATGGAAAACTGCCACAACAGTCGAGACACCGTACATTAACAGCATGTTTTTCCCTCTCTATGAACTTGCTCTTCTGCTCATAGCTCAGATGCGTTTTGGAAAACAGGGCAGAATCAGTCTATCAGAGCCAATGTCATAAACTTAAATATTGTTCAAAGATTCACCTAATGCTGTTCAAGAGGAAACAACTCCCAGCTATGCTGATTTGTGAAAGTATCTCCATTCTGTGCATTAGAAGATGGTTTAATTTGAAAAGCAGTTGCTTTTACAGCCCTGAGGTCACGAAAATAGCTTTTGCCATTAGAATTCAGCTCTAATGTTAATGTCTTGAAAAAAATACATCCAAGAAAACAATTACATAAAATAGTCTCTCTGTTATTGGTTCTATTACAGCCATAACTGAACTAGATCAGGACAAAATGTACACAATTAACCACTCTGAGGATACCTGTGGAAATGCCCTAGAAAAGCAAGCGAATCCACTGAGTGTTCGAGAGTGCTGCAGTAATTACATTTGCATTTAGTGCTTATTACATTTACTTCAGGAAAGTTCTCTGCCCCCAGTAAACCTTAGGCTACTATGACCATGGTTACCACGTCCCTAACCAAAATGGAAGATTCTTTCCCTTCACGTTAATAAACAGAAGCAGAACTTACCTGCAAGTGCCTTTCAAAGCACAGTTCTAGCACATTTAACATATATGACTTGCATAAAATAGCAGCCTAACAAAGTTCAGTGAAAGGGAAAGTCACAGCACAAGAAAAGGAGAAGCAGTGAACCTCAGAACACACTCAGGGCATCAGAAAACCACAGGAGATGTGGCAGCTAGAACTGGCTGATGCAAGGGAACACTATTTTGCACTAAGAGACAGCGGGAGGGATTCAATAAGTACCAGAACTGCTTTAGAAAAAGTGATTCTACAATAGCAGGCTGGTTCATTAACTTAATTTTCCTTCTGAACCTACCATAACAAGTATCTAACACCTCTAACTGTATTTCTTCTGTAGTTACTGTCACTTTCATAAATACTCTAAGTGAATGTATTAAATAAGGAGAACAATACCTACCACCGATGCAAATGTGTATTTTTGGTCCTTTTCTTGTAAGAGCAACAGTACATCAGTTAACAGGACTGCCAGAATATCTGCAGTCACAACAGAGAAAAAAAAAGAAAAAAAAGAAAGCAGATTTTAAAGCAGAAAGACTAGTCCAGACTCAAAAATCACTTGATTTACACTTCCTGTTGGTCAGGGAATAGCACATCAACATTCACAATATTGGGGCTGCTACTGCCTTCCACTTGGGTTGTCCACAGACAGCTTGCAGTCGTGCAGAACCAGCACAATACAAATAGAACTGTTCTAAAGCTTGAAAACACCTACATTGGCATCCTACACATCGACTCAAACACTCACGAGGGAACATGTCTCCCTCAACAGCAGATTCTTCTGGAACTGCAGACGTTCACAGTACCACCTACTCTTGGCTGCATTTTATGTGCCATTGAAGCTTCTCCTTGAACACTTGAGCAATGAAGCTGTTAAAATACTCACTGGTGGACACTGTTTTGATTTTCTGGCAAAACAGACATTATACAGAATGAAGGTGTCAAGGGGTTGACACGACACAATTTTTCAAAGTGCGAACCAGAGCTCGCACAAGATAATGCCTTTCCACAGGAGACTAAGTCAGTATGACTCAAAGCTTTGTCATCTAAAGACCTCCCTTTTGAATTGGAAAGCAGATCAGACAGATAATAAGCAAACAGCATAAGGAACTTATCACGCACCATTATAGAGATGCTTATTGGACAAGCCAAGAATAGAACAAGTGCTATTTCCTCCAATATCCTATTAAACAAGCAGGTTATTGTCATCTTATTTTATACTCAATCGATCAGTAATAAACAGTTACTGAAAAAAAAAAAAAAAATCTTGTTTCCTAGTTGTACTTTTCCCCTTCCTGGTCCTTTACCTTTGAGTCGCCCTGATGCAGCTTTCCAGTACAGCATCCCATCCAGTAGAAGCCGCCTCTGTCCCATGTCATCCTTCCGGAAGAAAAGCCCATTCTTGCATTTCCCGGATGATTTTAGCTCCATTTTATGCATAATCTCTTTAAGACGCTGCCCCTTCTCGCACTCATTTACCATGGCATCTACATGAGTGATTGTGTCCTTAATTAAACTAAGGGCCTGGGTCAACTCTTCATAATCTCTAGTTCCAACTAGGAGAAAAGAGTAGCAGCCAGTCACATTTTCAACTCTGGAATGCAAGATAGGAGCCACCCAAACATATTTTAACATGAAGGTTCTATACTGAATATCTAACAGTATTTCCTAAGAGCTTAAGTTTAAAAATAAAATAAAATATCCTAAAGCTCTAAATCTCTAATGAACTGACAGGCTTAACTACTATGGTTTTGTGGCTGCAGACTTGAAACTGAACACTGCTCTTGACCCTCTGATGAGGTGATACTGATCTGGATCTGCATCTAGAACAGCATCTTCAGCTAACGAAGAAGTCAGAAAGCAGGTATAAGGCAGTACCAGCCTATCCCTCCTTGTCTGAGGAAAGAACATGCAAAACGTGAGAAAAAGGATCAGCAGACAACTGTGAGGCTTCCAGGGAAGATTAAACAACCTACCTTCCGTATTCTGAATAATACGTTCCACCAAGACTGGATATTTGGTAATGCGCTGTGTAACTAGAAGGATACACTCCTGAACACCAAGTCTCCTCACAATGGAACAGTTGCCGATTTTCTAGAAAACAAGACAGACTCATCACATCCATTGCACATATTTTGCTCTTCTGACTCCCTCGCCTCTCCATTCACACATTTTCTGTCTCAAAACATTTTTGTACAATTAGGCATAGCACCACAAAATTAGCTGCAGTCTTTTACTAAAGCAAAACTCCTGATAACATTAAAAAAATTACTTTTATTACTGGAAAATATTTTAGGTATTATTTTCAACTACTGTTAACTAAATCTGGAGCCAAGCAGAGAAAGTTCCAAATCTGAATTGTTTGACTGCCTATTTGCTAACTGATTGCCTTTTATAATAGGATCAGTCCTTAAATACATAGAAAAGTACTATATTTTTAAAACCAGACCCAACCACCTAACAGCCCAATTAGGTCAATAATGAATAAACTAAGTGTTTATTTTACCACTGTATGTTCACCAGCAAGCTGACCTACAGAAACAGATTTCTGTTTAGAAAGAGAAGACTGTAAGGTGTCAGAATCCCACTAGTTAGTTTGACTGCAGGTACAGAACAATCCTGACAGCAGAATACAGTACCAAGATCCTTCTTTACAAGGACTGAGGCTACGTATTTTAAAACTCTGGTCACTTATTTAGTTCCTTGAAAGTAAAGGGTTCTCACTTTTAAAGACACCTAGTTAAGAAGAGCTATAAGTATAGAGCTATGTTGGAAGGTTCACACAGTATCACTTACTGATGACTGGAAAATGAGAATACTTAGGACTGTGCAATGCCATCTGAGATTCAAGTTACGGGCTTCCACTTTGGCCGTGTCTCTTCAGCTCTTCCTATTAATTGCACATTACAGCATACAGCAGATAAACAAACCACCCTGGAGCCAATCTTCTGGTTTTGGAAAGATGATGTAGTGGGCAAAACTTGACTAAGAGTGCCTTTTTCTATAGTAGTTCATCAACAGCATTTATCGTTGATTTAATTTATTATCAAGCCAATTTACAAAGATGGCCATACAGCAGGGCAGTCAGTGATAGAGCCATGGACGGAACAAATACTCTATTCCCCAATCCTATGTGCTCTCAAGAGCCTGCCTCAAATTTAACACCTGCTAATTATGGATTTGTGTCCAAACGGCTCAAAAGGTCTAAAATACAAGAAGCTAACAACCCATAAAATAACAAGAATATGCCTCTAACCCTGCTCATTCAAATTTAAGAGATCTTCACGTACAAAATAAAACCTAAAGCAGTCAAGTATATTTTGCACAGTCAGAATGAGACTTCTGGTGGTTGTTTACCTTTATTAAGTTTTGGAACTTCTTATTGCTTTGGAGCAGGTCTTTATAGTGACTGACAGCTTCATTGTGTCCACAACAGAACACACCGTATTTTTCTTTCATTCTCTCCCCATTTTCACCTGAAAACTGATTGGAAATATAAGAATGAAAGACATGAATCATTAAGAGTAAACCTACCTCCACTGCAAGACCCAGGTTTAACATGGTTTTATGGTAACTGATTTCTGAGACATTTCTTCAAGATTTCAACTTCTTCTGTACCAGAAATGAGAGATTTATGCAGTGTGGCATCTGAGAGCTTGGAATACTACAAGATAACCAAATATTAAATGATGTTTGTCATTATGAGAATTTAAAAAAGGATTTCTGGGCCTCTGTACTTAAAAAGACTGAGGACTGTAAAAGGTGAAGGGCAAAAAATGGTCACAATATATGAAAGAAATTGTTGCATCCACTCCATACCAGAATGGGTGTTAAAGCTGTAATGAGTTCAAAGGATCTTTACCACATTTTTCAAAGATCAGAACCAAGAAGCTCGGCATTAAATGCAGGAGAGCCATGTTTGGGATGGACACCAGGAATATGCTACTTTACTTTACAGATGAAAAACAGAACCAAACCATTTGCAGTCGCATATCCCACAACATGCATACGCACATACCCAAAGAACATTTAATGAACATTTCATATTATTTGTGACCAGATATATTCCTGGGAGTCACGCTCACACATTGTGCTGGGAAGATAATCTTAAACCCAGTATTAAATCAATCTTTACATAACGTAACTTTAACCTTACAGTTAGCTTTTTAGAAATTTAGTAGTGTCAATAACATTGGTAGAATTTAATTCACACCTGTTTTACCAAGAGGTCTCCAATGTTCTGGATTATATAATTTCGGTCACTGCCTTCTTCCAAGGATTCCTTTCGTCGCTCCTTTAATTGGAGCAGAAATTGCCCATGCATCTCCAGCAGCTCATCCACACAGGGGAAGAGCTTATTGATGACTGCATTTGGGAACTGCAGTTCCTCTCTCATGGCTTTGGAGTATACCTTCAGCATTATTTTCAGTGTCCTAACATGGTGCATTTCAGTCTGCATTAGTTCTGGGCAAGGGGAAATAAAAAAAATCAAGTCATTTATATGCTGTGCGGTGACCAGTGAGATGTAAAAGAGCAGGCTCCGAAAGCCACCATCTTTTGCACCACCTTCTTCTTCACCACAATCTTTGCATCACTGACGTGAAGCTCCTAAATTTGCCCTGTTTAATCTCCCAATGAAATGGTGACTGACCCTACTTATTTAACGACATCTCCCAGTCGCAGTTGAGCTATTCCCTAATTGTATAGCTGGGCTTTGCTGCTTACACAGGCATAGTGAAAACTATAGGTTGCTTAAAATCATTAATAGGAGGACTAACGCACACTAAGACAGGTAACAGACTTGAAAATCTTCACTCAGGTTTAGTTTTCATGCACAAGTCAAAATGGGAGCCAATAAAGATTATTTCTGCTTTGTTTCAAAACAGCGGCACTATGAAAGAGAAAGTTATAAGAATAACAAATAGTCTTACCATAAATGACATCTTGCTTTTTTATAACGTCTTTCTTTTGCCTTTTTGCGTAAGACTGTTCCACTGCAACACTCCAAGACTCTGCCTCAAACTCATGAGCATCTGTTTCTATTTCATTTCGGAGGGATACAGAATATGCATCTAGACCAAAAGCACATTCAATTTCAATTATTATTAAATTGTTTCCCACCATATCCCTCATTACCATCATTAACAACAACAAGAGTAAAAACATCTCAGTGCTGCTTTAAGACCATGTAAGAAATTGCATAAAAATCCTGAAAAGCTCAGAAATTCCATACCTTCCAGAAAAATGGAGTCTGCTGTTGAAGGTGCAAGTGAGACAACATCATCTGAAGTCTGCTTAAATTTTATAAAGCCTGAATCCCCTTCATCCATGTCTCCTGAAATTAGTCTAAATGGCCAAAGAAATTAGACCAAGGGACCAAAACAGAACATTAACCTTTTTTTTAAGTTGCTTGACCAAAAAAAAAAAAAAAAATCCAACTACTTTAACAAGCGCCTTTCCTAAATTATAGTGCAATTAACTTAAAATAAATATATAAAAGCTATCGTTGCACTCCAACTTTAAACAGTCAAATCAATTTAGCAACTCCATCACTGAAATATTACAGTTTTAATTAGAGCAGCATGAGCAAGTATGTAACTTCTGGTATGACATTTTAAAAGACAGCACCTGGTGACAAGCCACAGCCAGTTCAGAGTACAAAGGGCACTTTCGCTGAGAAGGGAGTGTAACTGTGGCACATAAAAAGTAAACAACTACTTAAAACAGCAGATAGCTTTGAATTCATCTACTATTTTAATCAAGGTATCCTGCAATTTAAAACACTGCTGTGTCCCACACTAGTCAGAACTAGCACAACCTAGAATAACTGAACTCAGAAGAGGTTACTGAATTTCAACAAGTCTGAAGACAAATACACCCATGAAAACCATAATCTAGACAGAGATACTCAAATACTGCCCTATTTTATATGATATCTTTTGTGACATAGTACAGAGGGACTAAAGACAAGGTGATTTAAACAAAAAAAGAGCTTACTGTTCAGGGAAATGAATTTCAGCATTAAAAGCTCAATAAATCTCTTTTGAGCTTGAAAGCCAATGTAAGTTCTTGCTTTAGTTCTGTAATTGTTTTTCTTTTCACATTGGGGTGGGGGGGGCAGCAGAAGGTAGTAAATTAGAAGAGAAGCAGTTTACTTACCCAAATTTATTAACAGCTCCAGCAGTATTCAATGAAGACTGAGAATTTCCTCTTTGGGCAATAGTCATACCGAGATTCCGTGATAGTACTGGGGTGCCATCCGGTCCCAGGAGAAGACTTCGGGGCTGCTCCTTCAAAGAGGCGGCTAGAGAGGCAAAAATCGAATTGGTACTCAGAAAATGAGGCGTACACTGCAGATCGCCTGCTCTCAAACCTCTCTCTGAATGCGGACGGAGAACAGACAGGATCTTGGATGTCAAGAGCTCATTGTCCAAAAAAACATTCTCATTCCATTTTCTTGAAAAGGAACCACAAAAAGACAGCTCAGGATGAGCTGGAATTGTATTGCTTCTGCCGCTGCTTTTTGAATTTGTATTCCCCATGCTCACTACTGGCTGCCCTCAGTCTTGGCACAGTAAAGTGGCCCCAGAGATGCACTGTTTTTATACTACCTGTGATCCTTCTAGAAATGTAAAGCTGCCACTTAACTTACTGTATTGGCTAAATCAGCAGGTCTGAAGTGCAGGAAATTGGTCCCTACTGTGCCCATTTAGTGTGGAAATTGCAAAGTATCTTCTCCTTTAGTAAAACACCAGAACCTACACACAATTATTCACACTCTACCGTATAAGGGCACAGAACATTTCATGGCAAACAAGAAAAATCTGAGATCACATAAAAACCACAAGTTCTTTGCAATGCTTATTGCTACACAGTGATTTATATCTGCATGCACACACACTGAACGTAATAGATACCAGAGCTAAATTTAATTTTAATACTGCAGCTTTTTAATGCTTTTTAAATCTAGACAGACTGTGAACTGGAAAGATATTTAAAACTTTAATCACTATTACACAATACATGGAAGCCTGTAATAGACTTATAAAAAATGGATACAATTATTTAGCACTAATGTCTGTAATGAAGGATAAGGAATAGGAGACAAAATACATCCTTTTAAAAAAGGGAAGTCAAAAATGAAGAATCAGCCAGACAATCTTTAAAACTTATCACTGACAAGGTCTGCAGCTGCCCTTTTTTCAAAGTGCTTTTAAGGACATGGGAGTGGAAGAGATCTCATGGATCCTTGAACCCAGGACTCTGCCATTGCAAGGAAGCTTTGTCTTACACCCAGACCAAACTCCTCTTCCAGTACTGTGTCTGGGAGGCTGCTTCAGGACCATGCTGTTGTAGTAGTTCAAGAGGGCCTCCAGTTCCCAGCCAAGGTTTATTATGCATTGCCAATTTACAACTTTTTTTGTAAAAACAGCGGTGTCTACCCATGCCCAAAAGTTCCCCTTTTTCAGTCTGCACTCCTTGGTATACCTCCACTAACAATCATCTCTCCCTCCACTTCTGCCTTGCTCAATCAAACACAGCTAAATCAAGATATTCATGTTTCTTCTCAAAAAACAGGTTTTTCCACATTTCTTGATATCCCATACTCTACATCTGCTTGTCCCTCACTTCATCTTCCTTGAAACAGTTGACTAGAATTGTATTAGGGCTGCAGGGGAGGTTTCATCAATGACATTTATTATGTCAATGAAATTATATCACTGCATCTTTTCCTGCTGGAAATACCTTTCCCGATACCTCTTTGGGTTTGAAATCTCCTGGCTACACACACAGCACAGTCTCAGTCTACACAAACGGTAAACTCTTCCATCATCTCCAAGTGATGAGCTGCAAGCCTACTGTCCTGAAAGAGGAGACTAAGGAGATATTAGCAAGATTTGTAAAGGCGGATTTCTTAAACAAAGGCTTAATAATAAATGCCCTCCTGTTTCCACTTGGGGAAGTATTGAAATCATCAGCCACCAAGATCTCTTTCTGTGCTCCACAAGCCCAGAACATAAAGTTCTGTTTCACAATGGTAGGCCAAATCTAAAAATCTCCAGAGGCAAAACATAAGGAGAGGGATGGGGGATACAACCACCACAGTTTGTACCCTTCTTGAAATGTATTTCTCTTTTATCATAGAATCATTAGGTTGGAAGAGACCTTTAAGATCGTCAAGTCCAACCGTTAACCTAGCACTGCAAGTCCACCACTAAACCATGTCCTTAAGCACCATGTCTACACGTCTTTTAAATACCTCCAGGAACAGCGACTCAACTGCTTCCCTGGGCAGCCTGTTCCAATGCTTGACAACCCTTTTGGTGAAGAAATTTTCCCTAATATCCAATCTAAACATCCTCTGGCACAACTTGAGGCCATTTCCTCTTGTCCTATGTTGACACAATACCTTTGGCTTTTTTTGCTGGACACTGCAGTCTGCACTGTTCTACTGTGGGTAAAGACATACAATGCCCATGCTAATAGCTGTTCCCTTAACTTCCAGCTTCTGCTTTTGACTATGGAAAATAAGTACTGGCTGCCTAGCAGAGTCTGCACCAACAAAAAGCCATTTTCTGAGTTCAATTAGCACTGTCTGCACACTGCTGAGAGTCCGTATCGATCATTGTTAACCTATCACACCAGACCAGACTGTATACCACAGAGCTGTTTCAACGACAAGCCCTACAGCCAACTTTTCCTATTTTCATTATTCCTTATTGTTTCCTATTTTAGCCTCTGCACTTTCCCCTAATGCACAAAACCATTCTTGGTAACGCAAACAGCCACTTTTCTTGTAACAATTATTCCCTTTGCGCTACCTCTTGGTAAGAATTGTTTCATAAAGAAGTACACCGTGCAATGCAAGTCAAATGATACCTAACAAAAACATATGAAACACACATAGTAATACTCGGACATTCATGTCAACTGTGTTTCTTACAGCCATGAAAGTAACCAAACGGCTCAACTGCAAGGCAGAAAATAATTCTTCTCTAGTCACGGTCAATCATCTGACAGCCAAGAAGCCTGTTCTCTTAATGCAGACCTCAAAACATCTGCAAATTAAAATGCTATTTAAATCATACACCTGCGGCTGCAATGGTCTTTTCCAGTAGCAAAAAGCTATTTCAAAGCCTATGCTGCAACAGAGCTGTTCTTTCTTCTTGTTTTTTTTTCTCCCAGATCCCTTTTCCCACTTTGTTTCAACAAAGATTTATGTCCAGACCGTTAGCGCTAGCTTGTCTTAGAGATTTCTAGCAACCGCTAGCTGCAGGCAAGTTTTAAATAGACAATTATGAAAATCTGATGTAAAACAAAGTTCACAGTTCTAGTCTTTTCAGAGGCCAGAGAATAGGCAATCAATGAAAAACTAGCTTATTGATCCCTTTTCACCATGATATTTTGAGGTTACACAGCAAGAAGGTATAAAGAAAAATAAAAAGATAAAAAGATAAAAACACACAGGAGATTGCTAGGAGCCTCTAAGCCATTCCCAATAGAAAAAAAAATGAAGCCATCTTATTAAAAGAGACCTTCTCTATACTTCAATAACACGTTGTGTATAGCCTTTAAAACATATTAAAGAAAAAAATACAATCGAACAGATAAGCCTTGAGCACAGAAATCATTCTTTAGTACAAACCTGGGGAAATGCACTGGGGTGAACTTTGTGGAGATCCAGAAGGTCTGTGCTGCAAATCTTTCTGCTATAGGAAAAAATACAATATTCTTACACATACAGACCAAACTTTCAGTCCAAAATGAATCATATTTTTCCTATCATCTAGCACTAACTGTAAGTGAAGCTGTATACTGAAAATATAAAAGATCTGACACAGTAACAGTTTTGATTTTTTCACATTCCAGAAGAATGGCATATAGACATAAACACTTCGTATAAAAATCCCATCAAGTACAAACTAGACCGAAATAGAACCAAAAATGAAGTTACAGCTGAATTAAAGCTATGATCATAAATCATTTATTAAATGAAAGCAAACCCTTTATGTAGACAGTCTTCACCCACACTTTGTTGCTGTTTAGTTTATAGCAATACTAACTAAACTAACCCAGCCAGTTTCAACCAAAATTTAGACTGCCCATTTAAAATTACATCTTTGGTAATCTGTACGACTTTCTCATTCTTACAACACTAGGATATTACAATTCATTGAGATACAATTTATCTAAGATGCAAAGAAATTAAAAAAGTAACACAGTCTGCAACAAATGGCTTTTTGGGAGTCTCGCTTCACTTTGAGAATCTCATTTCCAACTTCATTCCCGATATCATTTTGTGCTACTGTTCCCTCTTTGCTCTCTTCAGGAGTGGTTTGTAAGGGCTGATTCAACCATGAAAGTTTGGGAGATGCTAAAGAGTGGAAATGAAAGCATCAGAGCAAGTGAATTTTTAGGTTTGAAAGGAAATTGCACAATGCCTCGAGAAGTTTAAAAGTATGTATCAAAAACCCCACAAGAACATTTCTGCCTTCAAGAGAGTTACATTCTAAATCACCAACGGCTGAAAACACTTCCTCTAACCTCTAACTGCCCAGGTTTGAGCTGTTCTGCTCTCTTTTCCCCCTCATAGTACCCCCTAATCTGCTATGAGTCCTGGAAATCATCAACACTTGTAGGTTAAAACAAACTGAAACTCCCTCAAGTATAATTAAAGGAGGAGGAAATGATTTTCAAAACCAATACCAGAATAAAACAACAGATAGACAGCTATCTGAAACCAACCTGTGACCTTACATGCAATCACAGGCACCATGGTGACACAGATAAAAAATGAACAGCTTAGCAAAATATAAAGTTCATCACAGTGCAAAAATGAAATCACTTATTCTGCATTGCCCAGCTTATAAATAATACGCAACTCCTATAACCAAATTCTCCTCCGCCCCTCACACTCTTCCATCAGCTTTGAGATGGCACAACCTATTAAAATAGAGCGGCACAAAATTCAGAGGTACCATATAATTCAATTATGTTCCCAAAAAAAGTGATGGGTTTGAGCATTCTTATAAGAGTTAGTCACAGTTCTGACAGACACAAGCAATGGTAAGTAATTTTCAGTACAGCAATAAAACGTTTCATTTTATTTGCCCTACATACATTGTCATAAATTACTATAATGACAAGTTAATAACTATTCGATGTCTTGAAGATGTAGGGCAAGATTCTGTACTGACGTAAATTAAAACACTTGCACTAAATTAAACTTACTGTGTCAAGCACTGTTATTATAAAAGAACAACAACTTTTAAAACCCACCTTGGGTCTGATGCTGCTGCATTCAGCCAGTAAACTCTTGCAGTTCTTATGGACATTCACTGCACAATCTGAAACACACACACACAAAAAAGTCTTATTCTTGTCATTCCCATCTAGGAAAAGGAAGAGTGACACATAAAAGATCTTAATTTTGGAAGAGATGCAGAGTAAGCTCAGGTGTTTCAGCGAGCATCCTTGTTGTGCATGTTCTGTTCTTGATTTTACACCAAATACTCAAGCTTTTTCAGTAAGACTCAGAATCATTGATAATGCAATTCACACATGCAAGCACAAAGAGACACTATTGAATGCACTAACAGTATTCTGCCTAATCTCCACTCAACCAGAGCACTGCTTTCCTCATATTTGCAAAGGTTATTTCCATGTCTCACAATTCAAAATTGATACCATTCAAGTAGGCAGCAATTTATTTGGCTCTATAGGAATAGCTGCCTTTCTGCATAGAGTATTAGTAGGAGCTGAAGTAACTACAGTAAAGTTCAAAATGCACCACAGAATCATCACAGTATTACCACCAACAGAGCATTACCACTTTTCTAGCTTCACAAAGGAACTGTTTCCAGATAAAGGAACTAAAGCAGCCCTCTCTCACCCAAAAGGCATAAAACCATTAATAGTATAGTAAAATCCAATCTCTTTTTTTTCCTCATAATAACTACTGCTCGAGAAAACAGGATGACAACTGGTACTGTCAAATATTTTCTGCAGTCTTTCTGCCCATCTATAAAATAAGATCCTTCATCAAAAGCAGAAAGCAGGACATCAGCAACTCAGACAGTAAAGGAAACCAGGATTTGTTTCTTCCCATATATTTCAGGCATGCCTGTTAAAAGAGAAATAGAACAAAACTGGGAAGATGAACACCATATCTGCTAGAGAAAATCCTGTTTATGTTTAAAGCACAGAGAAAAAACTATTTAAGGTCTCTTCATCCAAACAGAACTATCACCCGCGCCTGGCGCCAAGACTGGTGATTTGCTTTAAGGCTCCTGGCTAACGTAGAGAAATGCTCACTTTTAAGTGTTTTCCATAATTACAGTAATACTCTGAGAACAGGAGCAAAATGCTTACTTGGCCTTAAACACAAATAAATTAATAAAGATATAGAAACAAGACTGAGAGAAAGACTGAGTGCACAGACCTGAAAGATGCTTATGTTACGCAACTTCCACAAGTGTGAGAAATAAAAGCAGAATAGTAAGAGCCGAAGGGCACTTTGAGTGCCTGCCACACAAAAAATCTCCACAAAAACAATCACCTCCCATAACTTCTCTCTTATTTGTGATATTTCTACCAATACCGTACCCCACGCAACAAACCAAAAGGCACTATATCCAATTTCAAATGTACGTGCCTCTGCAAATGTATGATAAAAATGTATCAAAATTATTCACTTGCTAAAACTATGTAAAGGATAACAAATATATTAGCTATTTCAGCATTGATAAGGCCTCCACCTATCACCAGAAAATGGAGAGCTTGTTAAAAGACGTGCCACAACAACAAACAACTAGTTGCCAATGGAAACCCCTTTCCTCCCAAGACAAAGGAGCAAAGTGTAGGACAAAAATCACCACACAAAAGGAAACAGAAAAAAAATTCTCCATGACGTCAGCCTGGGTTGGATTCGAGTCTAGCTTACAGACGGGTTCCCTTCAGGGCAGAGCAGGCACACCGATGGAGGGAAGTGTTCATACAGCCATTGCCCTGCCACACGGCCCCGCGACATCGCCTCTGCTCTTGAAATCCACTTCATTCATCTAGAATTGTGTAATATAGTAATCTATAAACATTTTATCAAACTTTAACTAGACATTCATATTACCTGACATGTATATATCTTCAGTGATTACATTCGATAATTTTTTTCCTATTAATGATTAGTAGGACCAATTCTACTTCAAAAGCTTGGGTACCTTGTTAAGCTGTAAAAGGGATATCAACTTAAAAATATATTTCAATTTTAAAACTATGCACTCGCTCTGTTAAAGATAACAGCTTGTATCACTCTCGGTAGATATTTATCACTTAATCAGTTGACATATTTAATAGCGCTGTGCGTTAGTTTCCTATGCTGCTGAAACACTCTTCACACAACAGGAGAGAATATACTAGAAAACAGGAAAAGCCTCAGAAAACTGCGGGTGAATCCCAGGACTCGATCCTCTAAGAGACTACTGGAAATGCAATTAACTTAACGATTTCCAAGTGGCATTACTTTTGCCCACGTAACAGAAGAGAATTTTGAAAACTGACAGAAGAATCAGACTATTTTATAAGCAACCTTAATTTTAAAAAATATGCTCCAGCTTTCTCTATTCAACACACTTTTGCAGACAGTGCTGAACCAAGTACATTCCAATTAAGGATGAGAACAAGTATTCGAATACTAGTGAATTTGATTTCCTTTTTCTGCATGTAAGATCTCTTTGCATTCTTTATTCTTCTGGACAGCCTCTCTGAACAGGGTAGTAGAGAACTGCAGGGGTCAAGAAAACAGCGAAGAGAAGAATGAGGGACAGAGGACAGTGAAGATATGACATGAACCTGCACAAACTGAGACTGATAGTTAAGAGCAGAGATGAATATGAAGGGTCATTATAGGTGTATAGAAATAATAGATATCTAACCTTAGAAAACACAGACGGTAGAGTTTTTTCCTCTTTATCATAAGAGGGAAAAACAACCCAACCCACACAGAGACCAGCCAAAGAAAAGGAGCATTGGTAAATTCAAAACTCACAAAATAAAATATTTTTGCATGTACCATCAGTAACTGGTGGCATTCGGTTTTATTCAGATCAACAATTTGGGAAGGTACAAAAACGAAACGGATAGTTATGTCGGCAAGCTCTTAAACTGGAGAGGCACAGAAGGTATTCCCAAGAAAGACAGAACTAAAAACTCAGAGGACTGCCACCCAGGCTCTTCCCTTCCTTTTCCCTGCCTTCTCCTCCCTCAATCACTCACTGGAACTGCAGGAAGGTGAATTTGGCAGGGAAAACCAGATCCTCCAAAGGATTTTATTTCTACACAGACTATGCAGAAGGGCTGTAGCTCTGACTAGTGCTGAGAACACCAGTTAAACTGCTTACACACCTAGAGGGTGCAAGGATTTGGGTTCCCTCGACTGAATGGGGACAGGATCACCACTGCTAGAGCTAAAGATGCAACAGCAATCGACACTACACACAGCACAGGAAACGAAGCAAACCCACCACGGTTGTTTCTGGGCTTAAATCAATGGTTTTGGAATTAAGACTGAGAATTTTGGGAGCATCACGTTATCCCACATCTGCTTACTATGGGGACTGTCACTGCCTCTGAAGCATTTTGCATGGGCTAGGGCCAGCGATGACCTATTGCTCATTGACAGACTGAAACAGGGCCCTCATCCAGCAAATAAATATTTAAGACCAAGAGCCTCATAAACATCATAAAAGATTCTAGTCACAATTGAGGATAATAAAATTAATACCTGGTGTAATAAAAAGCCTTCCCTTATTAATGAGATGCTTTCCGAAAGGCTCACAGAAGCCAATTTACAACTTAAGAGCATTTTATTGGACAACACGTTACAATGCCCAAAAGCACAACCCTGATTCACAGTCTGCAAGAGGGCAATGAACCTAGCTGAAAAAGGACAGGCGAATACATTTTCTCCCCCAGCTGTAATACCTTCCAGTGGATCAGACACTGGCAATGTCCTATAAATGACTTCCAGAATTGGATTCCAGGACAAACCTATGACTCACCAAATATTATGAGTATTATGACCCTGACCTTTGGTCTGGAACGGTACTGCCCAATAAAATAACTCTTGAAAGGCCATTTGCAAACAACTACAACTAACAGTCAGATATGCTGTGATTAATCAAAAATCGAACTCCTGACTTTTTTTTTCCTCAAGCACATGGCTTTTTGGCATTTTTTAAATGGCAGATTAAAAAAAAAAAACCAAAACCAAAACACAACACAACTTTAAAACAGCTAAGTTCAGACAGGGACACCTTTTAACAGTGATTCTAATGATACAAGGAGTTCAAGCACTATTTTAATGCTGAGGATATATCCACCACTTATTAAATCCAACCAGCAGAAGAGAGCTGGACAAAAGCTGTGGACAAAATAGTTTTCTCGTGAAATTAATAATTTTTCTGTTTTCAAATGTCCGATGCTTCAGAGACCAAGGAGAATCTCTTCCCTCTTTCCTCACCCTTACCATGCAAGGTAATTCCTCTTGAACTGACAATCAAAACTTTTAGTTCTGAACAACTTGCATGTGAATGATTAATATAGAATATAAAACCTGAATTTATACATAAAGATACACAACACAATGACTGCAAAACAGTTCTAACAACTACAGCATTCCAGAAAAAGCAGAGTGACTTTGTGATAAATCTCCTCAGGAAAGAGGAAGAGTTTCATGGAACATGAAGAAGTTTATGTATTTGGTAAATCCAGGTCAGGTACCTTCAGGAACTCCGAACAGATTTAACTTTGTCCTAGTAGCTTTGGTGACCGGTGTTTACTTGTTTTGCTAACTCGCCTAATTGCGTAGAGGCAGAAATCAAAAACTGGAAGGGTGCAGGGTGATGAGATACTTCACATTCTGAACTAGCGACAGTCCACGCGAGAGAGCAAGAGCACTAAATTATCAAGTTTCAGCTTCCCTGTTAAAGCACTCCTCTTTGTCTCCAAAAACAACCTATAATTACTTTCTTACTGTATCTAGTTTTATTGTCAAAATACCAGATAGACAGACTGGGGGGGGTGGCGTTGTGTCATTCCCAACACTGCAAGTTCTGGTGGGCTTGGGGTTTTCTTTAAACACAGAAACCCAAGCCAGAACAAATGAACAACTGTTGTTTCTTTTTTTAAACAATGCAAAGTAAAATTAGCATATTATCCTAAAAGAAATATGAGTACCAATTCAATTCTCTCACGCTGAACCCTTCCCCCCCCATTCTACGGGAACACTACAGGACTGAAGCAGCAACTATGACAATCATAAAAGGTATTTAAAATATTTCCTAGGTAAACATTAGGTGGAACTACAACGCACAATGTCTGATGGCTCCTGTTTGGGAGCCATACTTCATGGGTTTATTTTTTTACCATACCAAAGAGAAACTAATTATTACCTTATAACTTTATAAACTAAAAAAAAAAGTGCCAAATAAAAAAGCCACCTACAAAACTCTCTCTTAAGAGGGGAGAAAGAAGGAACTGAGAAGCAGCCATTTCTTCTCTTGGTTTTACACAGAAGACACACAGATACTACAGTAACAAAACCACAGCACAAAATCTTCAAACAGTATTCAGAAATTTTGCTTATTTATTAGAGCAGCAAAACCAAATACAGTACCAGAAACATTCAGAAAGCTATTTCTGTTTGAATCACTCCCTGCTTTCCCCCCACCTCCTCCAAAATCCATCACTGCTCCTACCAGGGGTTTCTTTCCAGCACATACAAGCTAAGCCTACAATCTGATATTATCTCCCGCTCCTCTCCCTAATATGCCAGGGCTGTGGAATATTTAAAATGGGTCAGTCATCACAATCGTGAGTAAGGAGAAGTTTTCACCATTTTTTTTCCTAACACATTTAAGGTCTTTTTATGTACATCCCGGACTTTTCTCACTGCTGCAGCCCCAGCACTAGTACTACGTGTGCAAGCAACCGAGAAGACAAGATGCAGGATTTCATTATCACAAGCATAAGGATGCTCAGACTCAAGCTGTGGCACAAAGTGAACCAGTTTCACGTCAGGCTACACCAGCTCACCCCCCTAACGCACATAGTAATATTTTATCTCCCTCTTTACCCCCTAAAAGATAAAGACTGGATCTTCACAAGCTACGACCTGTCCCCCAGATTACGCCTTGAGCTGCTAACGTTGGGACGGCTATAAACCCTGCAGGATTTGTCACGAAAGGAAAGATAAACCCGCTG
>NW_009222093.1:0-6020 GCF_000690835.1 Fulmarus glacialis | reverse complement strand
TTTTTTTTTTCCTTGGCCTACCAAAACTCCATGGAGCCTCTCCATGGATCGTTACCTTGTCACACTCATTAGAACTTGAGATGAAACCTATTGAGGTGACTTATCATCTCAGAACACCGGGTGCTTTGGCATTTCATATGTCGTATGGGTCAAGACATAATAGCATTTCTAATTGTCAGCCACAGAATGATACACAAAAATACTGAAAGGAGGAGGGAAATCCCTGTAGGGAGAACTCAAGGTTATCACTCCACTTCTGACAGAATTGAAAAACTAACTCACTGACATGAAAGACTGAGCTTCTTCTATAGTAATGTTCTCTAATGGAAAGGCACTGAAAATTGTTCTGCCTTTTGTCCTGGATTTCCAATCTCTCATGTATTCTTTTCTTTCCTTCTTTATCACAAGGTGGGTACATTACATTCTATTCTGTGAATTCTAGCTCTAAATCCAAGTGTGTATTTCTGGTATGGTGACTTCATAAATATATTTAGTTTAACATATATATGTGAGTGTGTGCGTGCATCTAGTACACACATGCAGTAATATAAATGACTGATACAAACATGTATTTGTGGTTTACGTAACTGTAGCATAGAAAGAAAACAGAACTTTCCAATACCATAATGACAGTGAACCATCTGGTCAAAGGACACAATTCCCCGGCCAGCAACAGGGAAACTATTCACCTGCTACTGGACTTTAAAGTTTGTAGGACTAAAAGGATTTCAAGGGGCTCCAGTAAGCGTATTGAATCTAGAAACCCACCAAAGCAGGCCCAAGTGTGGACTGTAATAATTATCCATATTGCAGTATTTGGAGATGCAACAAGAGATAATTTATCCTGCTCCTGTGCGAAGCACTGAGACACCTGCAATGGAGTTTAATAACTGTGTATCATAGCTACTGCACTGAAAGCTATAGGCCGTGTGGGAAGTGGTGCTAATGGAGTTAGTAGAGAGGAAATGTATCTCACTTGCTACAGAAAGAAGTGCAATATTAGGTCTTTTCACAGTAGCATCTTATTTTGCAAAAACACCAAATCTAAGTGGACTAAGAGTTTTGAAAGGAAACTTGAGCAATAAATACCCAGTTCTGAACATGTAAAAGCATTTGATGCATTGCAATGTATTTTATATATAGGCAGACTTTAAAATATATTCATGTATTTTGCATAGCTCTAGCCAAATTCTGTGTTTTGTATTGCACTTGGAATTGGGCAAAATTCTTTCAACTTCAGGGAGATATACATTAATAAGAATTGATTAATAAAGGTGAAGGTCTTAGGGTTTGTCCTCCATGCAACTAACCTATTTAACTTCTCAAATGTATTTCTAAGCCTGGCATTTTGGGCTAAATGTCTGTAGAGTACCAGGAAGATAACAGGTCCTGCAGTGGCTGACCCACTATTTTGCTGGCTGGTGATTAGTATCAGAGCAACAGGCAGCTTGTGTGTATTCCTGGAAAAGTCTCCTACTCCTGTCCTTTAGTCACCAGCAGCATATGGGAACGCTGGAGGCAGTAAATTCTCTTTTAAGTATCTGATGTTCTTTGAAAGTTCCTGCAGTGAATCTCTCTGACAAAGTTAGTTTTTACAGTGAGCACCTCTACAGTAAGTTCTGTTTTCCTTCTGCTAGAAAGAAGATCATCCTAATTAACAATTCTCAGAAAAGTAATGTATCATTTAGATGATCTAGAGAAATCCTGAATTTATTCAGATCAATGGTGAAAATCCTGTTGACTTAAAACAGAATACATTTTTCATTTATGATTTTCATAGAACAGCCTAGGATATGGAAAGATGAAGGGAGTATGTCTCTTAATGATTGGTTTCTTCTAATATTCTATCTGTATTTTATCCATAAAAGCTATATAAGCTGGAAATATTAAGAACATCTGAAGTATGTTGAACAAAATCCTCATGCTGCAATATCCCTGGGTGCTGTGACTTTTAACTTCTGTAGGCAAACCCGAGTTTCATATTTCTTTTCCTGTAACTGGTTCATCACCTCTCTTCCCCTCTACATTTTCTGATACTAACACTTGCCAGATACCAAGTTTCTTGAAACATGCTCAAAAATTTTGGAGTTTGGTTTTGTGGCTCATCTCTAATCAGTAGCCAGGAGACTTTTATGCAGTCAGAAGTAGATACTAAAGATTAATAAAAGAGTCTGTTCATATCTGATTACTTCAGCAAACATGTTAAGAAGGACACTGAACAAAGTTCATAATTACAAGCTTCATTGCTGGTGAATAGTTCTATAGTTTTGCTAGACTTGTTACGATACAAGTGAAATTGGTCGTTTTTGACAAAGTGATACATTCTTAAGGAATTACTCAAATTATTACTTTTTTTTTAATTTCTGGGAGTTAATGTAAATGGCAGCCCAAGTAGCATTTTCTTAGAAGCAAATGGGTTAAATAAACTAGTATAACCTAGCTAATATAAATACGTCTGATAAATACATCTGATACCAATAATAGGCATCAGGAGAAACTATGTTCCATTGTGATGCACAGACATACAGGAATAGACAATTTCTGCCTGGTGAGAGTTTATACTCTGAGAAAGGCTAAAGAGGAAAGGGAATAATATGTTCATTTTATAAACAGAGAAAGGAGGTGTAGAAAAATTGAAGATATTTTTTTCAAATGTCCCTAGGGCCAGGCTGTAAAATTTAGGTACTTACTGACAAAGTTGGACAGTTATCACTTTTGAAAATTTCACTAGGCAGTTAAATGCTTAACTTCCATTACAATAAGAGCTGAATTTCCAAGTCGCCTATAAAAATTGTCTAAACCTGGATCTGTAGGTCTAGGCTAAGTTGAGCCTTTCAGATAATTAGGCCAATATTTCACTGAACATCTGGACAACAATGAGTGGAACAAAACCAAAGTATCAAAAAAAAAAAGGGAGCCTATCTTTCATCTAAAGTCACTTGTACATTGCCTTTCATGTGCTTAAGCTACACTTTAAAAATGAGGCACAGTCTCCTAATTTATTTAAAAGTTTTTGCAAGGTTGTGTTAGTGATAGTGGCCAGACAGAAGTGTGTTAGCAAACATTTATGTCAGATCTCCTGAATTCCAGACTTTCATCCTAAACACAAAAACTTTTTATTATTGAGAATCCAACTGCATTTTACATACATGTTGAAGAATTAAATATTACAGTTGCGCCTCAAAGATAAAGACAGCTAGCAGCTAGCATGCAAATGCTGTTTCCAAAGAGAATAAAGCCCTTTTGAAGGCAGTAGAAACTGTCAAAGTTATATTAAAAATTAAAAATCCATTCTGTGGGCTGCAGAGATGCTAGGCTGCCTGACAGCCACAGAACCAGGAAGTTTTAAAAACCTCTCAAATGTAACAGTAAGTTATCTGTACTTGCTGCGCTTCCCCCTCTACCCCAACCAACTTTTATGCCACAGTGTAATATAATCACTGTGCCTATATAATGAATAAAAACCCTCCTTGCAAATGTTTTTTTAAACATTTCAAATTATCAAGTATTCAGCTTGCTTATGCCTTAACATGTAATATATTGGTGTAAAAATGATAGACTTCCTCAATTTTTAATGATTTATGATTTATTATTTATGATAATGTACTGTTGCATGTTAGTCACTCAAAATGAAGATTGATATAGCCTTCAACATGAAAAAACACTGGCTATAGTCACAAGCATTGTTTCAATAAATTATTACATGCATTAAATTTAGGTTTCAGAATCTGGAAGTGGGGTAAAGTGAGGTAATTTGTGGTGTTTGAGGTTTTTTTTTGAAAGCACTGGAGTACCACAGAAAAATATTAAGTATGTTAAGAAGGACGATGGATAATACCTGCCTCTGTTCATGTCTGTCCACCCTTCTTCCACATTTATGCCCCCATTGTGCACTAACTGACATTTCTGAGTGTCTTTGTTGGGATTCTTTCCTGTTTTACTGACCTCCCCCATCAAAAAGAAACAGTATAGTAATGAAGGACAATACTTCTGTTGTCATAAGCAATTTGCTGCCATGTACCTTACAGAACTTTGGAAGTCAGATGTTTATTGCTTGCTGCTGCTTGTATTACTTCTCAGCTTGCCTGAATAAGAGATTATGACAAAATCTATCCATAATTAAGCAAAACCTTGAAGCTATACATTACTTGAATTTGAAAAGGAGCAATGCCTTTATCACTGTCATGCATTGAGTCAAAACCTGTTTGGGAACAGCTCTGAATTGTAAAATGGGTTTTAAAATTGATATCAGAATTTTGAAGTTTATTTTTAAGTAACGTGAGGTTATTTTCATAGGGTACCATCACAATTCATATTATAGAGCATGAAATCAAGCTGTATAAAAGCAATAGACTACCGTTGTCCTACAGTAGGGTGGCAGGCCTTAAGGACAGGCAAAACCAGCATTTTACAATTATTTTATTAAGTTTTTTCATACAGTTTCACATGACATTCAGGAGAAATGAGCTATAATGTGATACAGATGTGACTGAATAATCTTACACGTAGAGCAAAAATTTTGGTACATTATTGCATATAGGTTTTAATACTTCTTGGACTTGTGTGGCCTGGAAGACACTGTGTTGACAGACAAGATGTTCCTAGTGTACTTGCATGGTCCTTCTCATTGCAGCATTTTAGTTTTAACCAGAATTTTAATCAGCAAAATGATTAAGCCATGGTACCCTGTTGATTTCAATGGGAGTTAGGTGTCTTACCAGGAATTAGTCAGAGCCTCAGTACTTGAGTAGATACTTCTTTTCCGTTCAACCAGGAAGTAGTACAGTCTCTTGAGACTGGTTTTCAGACAAAAGGAGTTCAGACAGAAATCGGAGCTTCTGGTCGCTTATTGGACTCCATCCGTCCTCTGTGTTCTCTCCCTTTGAATAAGCAATATGAGCTGCATCTCTCACTTGTGTGGCTTAACATCGTCTGCAGTCGGCTTCGACTAACATGACTTTCAAGCAGGACGTTGCTGGAGGAGTTGAACAAACTGGACTTCACGAAACAATCAGGTTTAACAGTCACTGCGATACACCTTGAAACTTGCTAACTCATTCTGTAACATAAAGCAATTGAAATGTTGATTGAAAAAAAAGCTAAAAATCTTTTCAAGGACATATTCTTTATTCCTTATTTTTATTCATTATTATTCAAAAAGTTATGTATTTCATAGTAATAGCTACTCACCCTATGATAAAATGTCTTTAATTTCTATACATAAACTTTCTAAAAATCTGAAATTCTACTCAAAGGTTTTAGAGTCCTAAGAGCAGCCTCTGCTGATGCCTAAGGAAATTGTTTCTCTATTTTTCCAGGACAGGTAACAGTTTTCATTGTATATCCGTACGAAGTTTGCAAGAACTGTTCAGTTGATGTTTGTATAGCACTTGGAAAAATAGACAAGCCTTCACAGATTATAAATTTAAAATAATTGTGATCAGCATTAAAAATACTGGATACTATGAACAATATAGCTAAAACCACAATGGTCTTGTGGTACTCTATAAAAATTTCTGAAGCTCCTTCTTAAAATGTCCCTGTCCCTTTCCCCTCCATCATAAATTTGAATACTGATCTATAACTTGAACCGTATCTTGTTTTTGTGACGGCATTATCTTTTAGCTCAAATACTAGTTGGCCCAGGCCAACAGTATCCCAGGCTGCATTAACAGGAGCGTAGCTGGTCGGTCGAGGGAAAGTGATGATCGCCTTTGCTCGTCGCTGCTTGGATCATGTCGAGATACTGTGTCCAGTTTTAACCCCCGCAATACAAGAAAGGCATCGACAAGCTGGAGCGAATTCAGCAGAGGAGGTCATCGAGATGGAGCCGGGCTCTTCACCGCGGCGCGTGGTGCAGGGACAAGGGTCAACGGGTGCATGTGGAAGAGAGGTTCAGACTGGATGTACGGAGAAGCTGTTTCCCCGAGGGGACGCTGGACCCGACGCACAGCTGCCCAGGGGGGCTGTCCCGTTTCCATCCTTGGAGGTTTCCAGGACCCGACTGGACAGAGCCCTGA
>NW_009222092.1:477-830 GCF_000690835.1 Fulmarus glacialis | reverse complement strand
CCTTCCCAACACCCCAAAAATGCTCCCATGGGGCTGCTTTCCAGCTCCGGGGTGTCAGTGGGTGTCCTGCACCTCTGGGTTTGGGGCTCTGGGGTCTCCATGGTGGGGATGGAGCGCGGCCATCCTGCTGCCGTCAGAAATGGGGCTCCCCAGGGCATCGGCACTTGGCAAGGGAAGGGCAAGGAGCGTGCCTCCGGGGTGATCCGCTGGGATGCTGCCCGGTGCCAGGCTTCCCCGCGGCATCGCTGCCTTTCGGATAAGGCAGGAGAGGGTAAAGGCGGGTAGAGACGGTCCTGGAGCGATGGGTCATGCCCAAATTCGACAGCTCCTCTTCGCATCCTCAACTCCCTTCG
>NW_009222092.1:0-332 GCF_000690835.1 Fulmarus glacialis | reverse complement strand
TGCTCTCTGATAAAAGGAAATCGATAGCTGAAAGAGAGATTCCTCCGAGGCAGCAGCCTCCAGCAGACCAGGGCTCGCAGGCCTTCCCTCACCCCCTAAACCCCCCCACCCCGGTTCAAGCCTTGTTCCCCCTGGAAACCAGGTGGTGGGAGGGAAAATTGCTTTGGGGGAGCCGGGCTGGCGGGGGGGGACCATGGCAGGACATTGGGGAGAGGAGGCAGAGCCTCTCCTCCCGTGGCTGAATCTTACCTCCCAAAGCATCAGCCTGCCCTGCATCTTCCTCCTCTCACCGGTGGTCTGGCAAAGGGGGGTTTCCTCCTTCTTGGGGTGCT
>NW_009222091.1:885-1464 GCF_000690835.1 Fulmarus glacialis | reverse complement strand
GCCGTGCTGTGCCATGCTGTGCCATGCCATGCTGTGCTGTGTCATGCCATGCTGTGCCGGGGAGCCAACGTGAGAGGCGCAGGCTGTGCCGAGAGCTGGCAGGGAGCATGAGCCTCCGATGAAAAGATGGAATAACAGAGAGCAATTAGTCTGGAGAGCGTGACTGACGGATGAGGCTGCGAGGGGAGGGGGAACAATGATTTAATTAACGCTGAGGAAGAGCATGGTCTCAGCTAGCACATGGGGCTGGCTGAAGCAGGGGGATGCGGGCATCTCCCTGGTGTCCTGGGGGACAGGAGAGGGCTGGCAGCGCTCGCAGGGGAGCGGGACAAAGCTGAGCTTGTGCTGGAGCCAGGGCTGAGCAAGGAGAAAAGGGGAGAAACGGGGATAAACGCCTTGTGCCCTGCCCCGGGATGCTTCAGCTCCGTGGCGAGAAGCAGAGACCACCCCCGGCAGTGCCTCTCACAGGGATGGGTGCCCAGGGGCCATCGCATCTCCCGGGAGCCAGCATTGCTCCAGCTTGTCCCCTCCAGCGGCTGATGGGGTCGCGGCTCGGGTCAACGTGCTTATTTTTTTCTG
>NW_009222091.1:319-848 GCF_000690835.1 Fulmarus glacialis | reverse complement strand
GTGGCTGTCTCTGTCCAAGATGCCCTTGCGCTCCTGCTCTGTCCCCATCCTTGTCCCCATCCCTGTCCCCATCCCTGTCTCCATCCCTGTCCTTGCCACTGTGAGGTGGTGGTGGCCACAAGCCCTTCCCCAGGAAGAGACAGGCTGGGCCCTTTACACATCAGCATCAGCCAAACAGCCACGGGTCCAGGAGCATCTGATGCCACAGGGACCCCACAGGGCCCCCACAAAGCCACAGGCACACGGTGATGCCATGGGGACCCCACGACGCTACAGGGACCCCGTGATGCCATGGGGACCAGGCGATGCCATGGGGATGCTGTGCCAGGGCACCGATGGGGAGCAGCACGAGGAGGAACAGCTGGGGTGTTTGGAGGGGGTTGGAGAGGGTGAGACGGTCTCAGGGACACTTTGAACATCCCCAAGAAATGCCACGTGGGTCTCGGCTGCTGACTGCCCCAGGCTGCGCTTCTGCCGGGAGAGGGAACTGGAGGGAGAAGCCCGGGGATGCTGCACGCCGGACCCTGCT
>NW_009222091.1:0-251 GCF_000690835.1 Fulmarus glacialis | reverse complement strand
CCCCGCCAGCTCGTCCCTTCGCAGCTCCCCATTTCTCAGGCTTTTCCTTGGAAAGCAAGGAATGAAGCTGAAGTAAAACGGTGACACGCTTTACGCTGTTTCTGATTTATTTCACGTCTTACTTATTGAATCTTATTCCCTGGTTTCACGGTTATTGTGGATTTTTATTAAAGGGGATAAACAGGTCTGGGATTTGGGGTTGTCATAGGAACTGTTTCGGTGCCGCAGCCTCACTGCCAGCCTCATCCTCC
>NW_009222090.1:1061-10015 GCF_000690835.1 Fulmarus glacialis | reverse complement strand
CCTTAATGATTCTATGATTCTATGATACGCTATATTAGGTTTCCCCATGTCTAAAGGGTCCAAAGTACCCAATCAGGATGTAAATTCAGCTATACAGTAAAATGCCAAGAAAATACTTCATTATTTTAATTGTCTTTCATGAATCACTATTCCAGCTGTGGGCGAACATCTGACCCCACTCTTCATTCATGCAGAGACAAGTCTTGTATTTGTCTAGAATCAATATATCTGTAACCAGCTGGCCCACCTTACATTAATAATCAATTAAAAAAGCAAATATATCAGACAAAGCACTGTGCAGAAAGAAACAAAAATAATGTTTGTGATGAAAGAAGCTGAATATTACCTATTACAAGGCAAGCATCCTGGCAATAGGCAGAGGGGAGGTGTGATACTTTTATCCCTGATTTTGGAGCCAGTCATGGATCATCATTATATGCTGATCTTTCACTTGTCTCTTACATGGTAAATAAAGACCTGAAAAGGAAATATATTTGTACACAAATAACAATTCATTTATTTTATAAAGTATTTCACTTTGTTGTCAGCTAATTAAATTCTGTCACTGAACCAAATATGATTGATTGTTACCTACAGCTGTTCCCTGTAAATCTGTCTACAAATAGCTGCTCCAGGATAGTAAACATTCTGACACCTTCTAAAACACAGTCAGCAACAGAAACAGACAACCGTTGAAAAATTAATCTTAACAAGACTTCCACTTAACTCATGGGGATACCATTTTTAATTAGAAAGAGAATGCCAGACTCTGAGTAGCTTGCTTACCAAAGTTCACTAAGTAACACCTGATTAAAAGACGTAAGGTGGACAGCTTTATTTTCCCTCTAGGAAAGCCAATAGCTTTAGAAATTATTATTTCCTTCATAAGATACATTTAGTTGTCAAAATGACAGGCTTGTCAAACCATGTGGCAGATTACCCTTTATATTTTTTAATTTTTTTAAGTTTGTTTCGTACTGATGTGTCAAGAAAGAGAACACACTGCCAGCCAGTGCATTTTATTATGAACAATATAAAGATTTATCCACAGAGCTAAGAAACTGATGTGCACCATTTATGTGCATGATGGTGTGATGGGACAGAATGCACTCTCAGACAGGCTGCAATGATACAAAACTGGGAAGAGTGATTCACCAGTGGTGGTACTGCCATTCAGAGGGACCTTGACAGGCTGTGGAAATGAGCAGAGTGGAACCCCATAAAGTTCAACAAGGGCTACTGTAAAGTCCTGTACCTGGAGGGGAATAATTTCATGCAGCAGTACAGGCTGGGGTCAACCATCTGGGAAGGAGCTTTGCAGAAAAGTTCCTGGGGGTCCTGGCAGCAAGTTAAGCATGAGCCAGCAATATGCCCTTGTGGCAAAGGCGGCAAACAGCCTCTGGAGCTGCACTGGGCAGAGTGCTGCCAGCAGGTTAAGTGGGGTGATCCTTCCTTCTGCATCGGTAAGATATCTCTGGGTGCTGTGTCCAGTTCTGGGCTCCCCACTACCAGAGACACTTGACCATAATTCATTGAGTATAGAGAATGGTCACAAAGATGATAAAGGGACTTAAGCATCTTTCATTTGAGAGAACAAGAGAGCTGTGACTGCTTAGTCTAGAGAACAGAAGTCTTGGGGGGATCTTATCCATGTCTATAAAAATCTCATGGGGGTGGGGGATAAAGAATAGGGAGCCAGGCTTTTTTCAGTGGTGTCTAGTGACAGGACAAGGGAAAATGGGCCAAAATTGAAATACAGGAAATGCTACTTGAACATATGGAAAAAAATTCTACTGCGAGGGTGGTTGAGAATTGGAGCAGGTTGCACATAGAAGCTATGGATGCTCCATTGTTGGGGATATTCAAAGCCCAAAGGCACATGCTTCTGAGCAACCTGCATTAGCTGTCTCTGAGTTGAGCTGCAAAGATTTGTCTAGATGACCTACAGAACTGCCTTCTAGCCTCATCTAATTTTTGATTCTGTGATTATATACTTCTAGGGGGAAAAAAAAGAAAAAAAAGGTGTTATGTGTTGTTTGTTTGTTTGTTTGTTTGTTCTTTTTAGTAATTTAAAGTTAATTTAAAGGTAAAACAATAATAACAGATTTTGCTCTGGATAACTGTCATACTGAAGCTAAAATCAGTCATGCCATTTACCATGAATAAGAATATCCAGGCTTCTATATCCATCTGGAGATACCAGGTTGAAACTTCTTTGGAATATTCTTTTGAGTTTTAACATTCAAAATTAGGACGAAGAAAGCAAACAGGCAGCAGCACTCTGTGCTAATGTGATCTTTTTTTCTACCGCTCTTTTGTCTGCATTTCTTTTTAATGGACAATGCAGATTCTGGTTATTGTATATGCTTCTCTAAAATTAATAAAGAGTATTGTTCAAAATTGCACTGAGGTCTCAAGAATTGTCTGATAGGTCCATATGAAAAGAAAACATGAGAAAGTGGAGTCAAAGAGCCTCCATTTAGTATTTTCTTCAGCAGGCTGTACAAAGCAAAATCTAAGCACGAAGAAGAAATATGTGTTTCAGTAAAGGACTGAAGATTAATAGAAGCTCAGGAATCTGATACTGCAATAAAAGGAAATGTTGGAAGCATGCATCTTGTACTGCAATCCAAAAATAGAAAGTTGATTGTATTGTTTTGTGTACTGCTGTGACAATATAAAAGGAAACCCAACATTTACAAGGACTACTGTTATGGTTGTGAGTTCAAAATAAAGCAATTTCTGAAATTATTTTATGTAGACTTGTTAATTATTAGGTATTAGGAAATAGACAACTGGCAAAACAAAGATGCTTAAATTTACAGTGTAAAATTGAGTTCCAATGTATTTTGTTCAAGTACTTGTGAATTACGTATTTTCCCTTTTCTAAATGAGGATATTGCCTACATTGAATTGAGGCATTCTAGGTTTGGAATAAATAATTTTTTACACAATATCTTGGAAAATGTGAGATTACAAGAACAAAATATGCACAATTAAAATGGGTACAAAAATGGGATGATTTCAGAAATTCTATAATAAGACTTACAAACAAATGTAGAAGAACTGTAAAAATGTAGAAAAAACATTAAACATCAGAAGTTTCTAGGTAGGTTTAAAAAGAATGCTCAGGTGAAAAGTTTTTGCATGTTCAAGAACAACCTTCTTTAGTCTTTAAACATGTGGAAAATCTGAGATCCAAAATAAAGTGTGAAAACCAAGGACATATTAAGGAATATTTCTAGATTTCTTTCTATTATATTTGAAGATCATTTAAATGCAACAATTCAGTTTATCAACAAACAGTACTGAACAAACTTAACTTCATTCCCTTTTCTTCCTATCTATTGCTTTTATTTTAGAAATTTTATTGATGCAATAATTATAAAATTTGTGAAGATCCTTAAGAAATATTCAAATAAGTGAAATCTTCAGATGCTGAAATTAATTACTTCAGCATAGAGAAGCAATACAATAACCTGGATTGTACTCCATTTCTACCAAAGTCTTAATAATATATGTTGTTCTAGATATCCTCCAGGAAAATAATCCCATTTCCCCATACAGAAGCTTATGATCCAAAAATTAGATACAGAGTGACTGAACATTTTACTAGACTGTGCATTCCAGAAAAGGAAAAAAAATTTCATCCTTTACAACTTTGAGTGAAATAGAGCTTAAATAAAGCTCATTTACTCAACTGAAGTCATTAATCTGTAATAGCTATACTAGCTAAGGATCAGGCACGTATAATGTTTATGGCAGTATACCTCAGAGAAGATGAGTAACTGGTAGTATTGTCTCCCGGGTACTAGTAATTTGTGTTTATCTTCTCTGGCCCAAATCAAAAAATGAACATGCAGATATCTCTAACCAATCTCTCAGAATTTTCTGATCCTCCCTAGTACCCCTCCTAATAAGGATGGGAGTTGTCTACTTGGGTTTCTACTGTACCACTTGAATTCTGGAAGACAGAGAAGTTGATCATGCTATTCATAGGTTACATATTGCACCATATCATGGTTTGGTCTCCTCTGCAAACTCTGGACAACCTCTTCTTGCCATGATAGCCTCTGTGAAACTAATGAACTTTGGAGTGGGGAAGGAATGGAAAGGTGATAAAATATATAGAAACTGCATTTTTGTTTTTGGAAAATAACCATCAGATGAAACCTCTACTCCTTGATACCAGTGATCTACTCGATTTGGACACCATTAACTGTTCACAATATGTCACAGGAGTTGACTGATACCATTTTTAATATGGAAAGCTGGAGATTTCAGAAGTTTCCCTCTTACTGCAAATACAGAGCAGTGTGATCCCTGTTCCATTTATTCTGGTAAATCTAATTTCCGGGTTCATATATTATAAGTAATATATGGAGACTGCCTCTAGGTACCAGAAAATAATACTAATAATGACTTGTTAATTCTGGCATCTGGCCTCTTTAACATCTAAATGAACTGGAAATGGAAATCAAACATAAACCACAATTTTCTCTCAAAATGAAGATTACTTTGATTTTTCACTAGGTAGCTGTCTTCATTTTTGGCTATTTCTCTTTCGTATTTAGTTGAATGACTCTCTAGGCTATACGTGATAGCCTTTACTGGAACAAATTAGCTAACTCTATGCAAGAAAAATATCAAAACTCCTATTGACTTAAAAGCTTGCTACATCCTTATCTATCCAGTACTTACTTATCCAGAGGCAATTCAGACCTGAAGCTTACTCATATTAAATTGTATTTTACTCCCTAGCTAATTCCAGTGTTTAGCAGAGGTATTTCCAGAAGTAAATTATCACTTCATAAATGAAAGGAAAGCAGAATTGGGCCCTTGTTAATTTGAACGCTTGTTTTACTGAAGATGATTTTGCTTCTACAAGGTAATTGCCATTTATAATTTAATAAACAATTGTCTGCTCTCACTGAAGCCGCCAAATTCTCTGATACGGAGTTGCGTGTGCACACTGTCTCCGTGTGTGCAAGGGTATATACATGTCTCTGTATTTTACAGTCTTTTATAAAATGTGGAGAAAAGGTAGATTTCAGCTCTGTGGAAGTTCAGTTTCACCAGTTTTCTCTACAGAGCCTTTAAAACCACAGACTACATTAAAAAAAAAGATAAAAATCAGAGGAACAAATTAGAGTGCTTATTTGAAGGAAAAAAAACAAAACCAAAACCAAAACCTAAAACAACCAAACCTGATATTTGTGTTTAAGCAATGAATACTGAACATTGTAGTTCAATTAAACTGTTAAGCCAGATTCTGACCCTTATTTATTGAAACCTCTTGGGGCTTATCCAGTCATTTTGATCTGTGTAATTCAGAATGGCTTCCAGGAGTCAAGAAATGTGATACAGATACAAACTCCAGGTAAGATGAGTATGCTTACAGGTCTGTTCACACTAAGAAGGAGAATAACTAAAAGCCTTTCTTAGGTGCAATAGTGGCAGTGTGCAAAGCTAACAAAATAAAAAAAGGCATAGATTGTAGGAACACAGGCAAATTATTTCCAGACTGCCTGGTTCCTAGGAATGCACTACCCTGCTTACTCCATACTCTACTCTGTTCAGTTCACAATCATGTATAAGTAGCAATTCTAAACAAGAAGTGAAGAGGTGAGAAACAGCCTCTAGACAGTTAAGTAGATCAGCAGGACACCAGCAGTTTCAAGACTGCTTAACTGCATAGGGAATTGAAACTGGAGTACTCCTTCTTAAATGGATACTTGGCATCAGTTTCAGTTCACTTATTTGCTTTTGCTGTTATATTTTTAACTTACCTTCTGCATTTTTCTGTTTCATAATGCTTGAAGTTGGGTTTGGAAGCTCTCAAACAGAAACCTACGACCTTTCACATCCGCCCACCCTTCTGTAGACATCCCCACATTCAAGAGCTGAAAGAGGGACTCCATCATCCCTGCAATCATAGTGCAAATGCACACTTTACTCAAGACTAGAGAGATACCGGTCTAGAAACAAAACACTTTGGTTTATCCTGTGGGAAGCAAAGAGAGGCATGCCTACATAACAACCAAAACACGAGCTGTTTTGAAGCTCAGTTTTTGAAACCAGAAAGACCTATGCTATTTGTTCATCTTGATTTACCCCCCTCTTAGCAAAGTCCAAAGATTCCACATAGTAACATCTCCATTCAGCCCATCACATTTTCAGATAAAAAATACTTATTTTTCAGCTCTTAGAAATGTTATTTCCTTCCCTGAAGATTCTGGCTGTAGATCTTTTGATCTATTTTGTTTTATCTGCCCCTCAACACTTTTACTAAAAGTACAGGTTACAGGAAACAATTACGAATCTGGACTTTCAGAAATGTCCTTCCACTGATTGTAATAAATAACCCTCAAAAATTTATTATTTTCACTGTGTTTTTACTTTATTTCAAAGTCTTTGCACTTTTGCTCTCTTCAGTGAAATTGCTGCCTTGTTCTTCCTTCACTAGTTAAAATAATTCAGATGCGCAGAAAAGGTGTTCATCTATAGTGCATTTTCTGTAATCTTCTATTACCTCAGCAAATAAATTTCATGTAATTTTTCGTATATTTTATATTAAGGTTCAGTTCTCTATGGCTGACAGTTTTGAAGTTAGAGTTTCTACCCCAAAGCAACAATTTCAGTAATTCTTTTGCTGTTGTTGTTTTAAGCTTTGGGAATTTCAAAGCTGAAGATGATTCATTTGTCTTTTCTGAATATTATCGGAGTCTGAAAACTAACTTAGGCTGGAAACTAATTTCTTTACAAAGTCAGTTATACACATTGAATCTTTTATTCTTATTTTCATGATACTTGCACTATAGCCATCACGATAAGCCACTTAATCCTCAGTCTTATGTCTTCAGTTTACTCACTGTCCTGTTTTACCAGGATACATTAGTGGGGCACGCTAGCTTAAAAGAATTTGAGACAGAGACAGGAGCAGCACGGCAACCACAAAGTCTTGCTCTACCAAGCCCCCATTCTACTGTGAGTTCTTTCATCTCAGTTTTAGTTATGCCTGTGAATGAAATAAACAGACCTATAATCTTGAGTCTTGAAGGAGCTGAGCAGCACCTCCTGTGAATGGAGAATACTCTCAGGAATCATAGGGTCTTTTTCAACAGTAACTGGAAAATAGGAAAGAAATTGTTCACCTGAGATCCCTTTGCCTTTTATTTTCAAAGTTCTTCTCAGCCATAGATGTTTAATTTAACCACATAACAACCTATGTCTGATATTCTGATTCTCATGTACTCGCATTTTATTTGAGTTAACCTTCCTATTCATAATAGTAACACAAAATTGAAGGAAATATAATAGGAAATGAAGCCCTGCTAACTAACTGCTTTTCAGAAAGGATTACAGGTATTGTATATGAAGTAGGAATAGTTCAAATACAATTTTTTTTTTTTTCACGTACATCTAGTTTGCATCTATAGAAATTTTAATTTTTAAGCATCAAGTATCAATAAGAAATACTGCTACAGAATGGATGTTTTACATGTGCTTACTAGTTTTCTCTTTAGAGGATTTCCAAATACAGCAAAGTTAACTCTTACAAAGTATAAGCGAAACATACTATTCAGAAACGTTATAATCAACTGGGAAGATGGTAGTAATGGCTAAAAGCTCATCTTATGCTAGCTGAAGTATTTTCTTGTCTTTCATTTTCTGCTTTTGTGCAGCAATTTTGCTGATATGAACTTAATCTTTGCTTTTTGTTGTACTTCACACTAAAACACAGCAATTTCCCAATTTTTCTTTTGCAGAAACAAAGAAAAGCATTTTAACAAATGAACTCAAGACTCTCTATTTTTGATAGCTAGAAACTGCATATACTATAGATAAATCATATTATAATGAAGGGTGATAATGGGAGGACAGAATTGAAAACCAAGGGACTATATTCTTCTACTGCAGAGGTAGGAAGTTAAACTGAAACACTGATAATGAGAATGGAATAGGTACTGTAATTATGATACACAAAATTATACATAGACAATACTACAGATGATTTAACAGACATAAATGATTTAACAGACACTTTTGTGTACACTTTTCTTCTCACTGATAAGTGAAGGGGTGCTCTGAGGTTGAATAGTCCAGTGTCTTTCTCTGAGTAGCTATTAATGCCATTGAAAGGCAAAGGGGTAAGTACTACTGACCCATTTTTCTTAAAAAATGCTCGGGATCAGAGTCTGAAGTGTTTATCTCAAGGACATGTATTACATTTTTAAGGCATTAAAATGTAACACAATATTCATTAAAGTGTCTAGGAGGAAGGTGAAATTAAAACAAAAACATAGTTTTACTAAAGTCTTCCACAAATCATGCCACTTTATGCAAAGATTTAAGCATTCACACTGTAAATTATGAGCGGTTGTCATGGTTTGACCCCAGCTAGCAACTAAGCCTCACCCAGCCACTCGCTCACTCCCTCCCAGTGGGATGGGGGAGAGAATCGGAAGGGTAAAAGTGAGAAAACTCGTGGGTTGAAATAAAGACAGTTAAACAGGTAAAGCAAAAGCCGCGCGCGCAAGCAAAGCAAAACAAGGAATTAATTCACTACTTACCTTTGGCAGGCAGGTGTTCAGCCATCTCCAGGAAAGCAAGGCTCCATCACGCGTAACAGTTACTTGAGAAGACAAACACCATTACTCCGAAAGTCCCCCTTCCTTCTTCTTCCCCCAGCTTTATATGCTGAGCATGACGTCATATGGTATGGTATACTCCGTTGGCCAGTTGTGTTAGGTGTCCTGGCTATGCTCCCTCCCAGCTTCTTATGCACCTGTGTCCTGATTTCAGCTGGGACACAGTTAAATTTCTTGCTAGTGCTGTGTTTTGGATTTAGTATGAGGAGAATGTTGATAACACACTGGTGTTTTCAGTGGTTGCTAAGTACCCTCCTAGTCCAAGGACAGCTCCCATGCCTACTGACTGAGTTAGGTACACAA
>NW_009222090.1:0-733 GCF_000690835.1 Fulmarus glacialis | reverse complement strand
ACAGCCACGACAACCTGGCCAAGTATGGGAAGCTGAAAAGTCCTTGACTAGCATAAACACTACTTAGCAAGAACTAAAATATCAGTGTGTTATCAACATTATTTTCATACTACATCCAAAACATAGCACTATACCAGTTACTAGGAAGAAAATTTATTCCAGCCGAAACCAGGACAGTATCGACCCCTTCTTCTACGTTGTGCCCAGGTCTCACATTTTCCAATACATTCCAATTAATCACCACCACTGTTCCTGTCTTTTGATATATACACACAGATATCATTCCCTTAGTCCATACCTCTAAAATTGAGTTCATTTAGTCCATGACTTTGGGCTCCATCTGTCATAACAGTCTTTCAGGGCCAGAGAGATGGTGTTGGATTGTTGGATGCTGACAGTTATCGCTGCACTTGTCCAGTTCTATTATCGTTGCACTTCGCTTGGTTTCATCAAAGTTCATTCTTCATTAATCTGGGTGATTCTTACTGTAATACCATTGATATGACATATAGCAATCATAGAAGTGATGATATACAATATTATATAGCAATTAACATCATACAATTCAGTTCATTGTCTATTTTCACCCAAAATCAAATCCCCTTGAGGTACACACCGGACTTCCCCATCCTTTCGCATTACCCACCAAGTGCACCCAGGTCATTGAACAAAAGCAATCCCACGGATGGGTTTTCCCTTGCCAGAGGCAGGAACAAACTCCACCCACTTCCCC
>NW_009222089.1:7283-13645 GCF_000690835.1 Fulmarus glacialis | reverse complement strand
TCCATCCCAGCCGAAACCAGGACAGTTATGTTGTTCATTCTTTCTATATGTAGAGATTTACCCAGTTTTTATTAAGAGTCCTCCTCCTGCCTTTTTTAGTTTAACGAAACTTGTTTTAGAATTTGTCACATTTTTGCCTGCTGCACACTTCTAAACAGTGGTGACTCTGGTCTTTGTCTTAGTACTTTACTTAAATTGTCATCCCCTCTTTGACAGGATTTTTACTCAGTAATTAAATAAATGAGAAGAGACAAGCTAGTATTTATTATTCAAGTGGTGTATTTCTTTTTCTGTCATTTATGCAGATTTAATCCTGGTTTAGGTGGATTGGGAAGCACTGGGACTCCTACAGGGTCCACTGTACCTAGTTCTGTTCCCAGTGAAAGTACAAGTCCAGCTTTTTTTTCTGGTCACCAGCAGTTTGTCCAGCAGATGTTGCAGGCACTTGCTGATGCAAATGCTCAGGTAAAATACTTCACTATATTCTAGATTTTTTTTTTAATTCTTACTTTATTTTTTCATTATAAACCACTAGAAAGGAGGCTGATAGTTGAGGGGAGAGGTCCCTGTATGCTTTGCGTCAAAGGGGAGCAGAGAAGGCTTAAAAATGGTGTTGCAGCAGTGCAAGTAAATGCTGGAAGAACATCAAATTTGAGTAAAACTGTCCTCTGAACAGTTGATTTTTTTACACTCATCTTCATACCCTTGAATTTCTGAAATGCTTGGGAAGATTGGGGCAGACTGAGGTGATAAGATTCACTGGCAAGTGAAGTGTGGGCTCAGGCAAGAGAAAAGCTTAAGCATATTGAACACCATTACCTCTGTGTTTTTTGTCTGTATTGCTGGCTGTTACTCTCTAGCTGTGATTAAGCCCCTGTCCCACACTTTGGAATAGCCACTCTCTGGTTATTTGGAGCCTGAATTTGTTGTATGGCTTCACTGACATCCTGCAGGTCCAGACTGCAGTGCATTTTGTTAACATACTGAGTGGGATTAAGGGTTTCCAGAGAGCTCCGGAAGTCAAGCAAAGGTAGCAGCTTTGCCAGTAGTTGTAAAGACTGGCTTTAAAGGAGACATGCTGTTAACTCTCAAGAGTGCTGTGTGAAACAGCACCCTTACACTGTGGTACGTACCCAGTATAATGGCAGACTGCTGGTGGAAGGGGCAGTCCTGCTTCTTCCTCCTCTGTTGCCGCAGGGTGAGTTGGTTCAGCTTGCTGACCTGATAGACTTTTTTCTGTTGTTATCTAACCATGAGAAAGTGTTGGTGGGTGTCACCGTAGGAGACTATATTCCCATACATTTTCACTTACTATGCTGTCAAATCTTATACTACTGAGTCAACATTCTGTTTAGTTTGCTTCCCCCCCAAGTTTGCTTGGGGGAAGCAGGTGGGGGACAGTTCTTAAATTTCAGGTTACGTCTTTACATTGTATTGGTTTGGAACCATATGCAGACTTTAAATACTGGTAGTGATTTCTTGATGTATGAAGTTGTTGAATTAGAACAAAAGGAAGATTAGCAGTAGCTGCACAAGTTTTGTGTTGGTATCTACATTGACTTGTTGATTTCAGAAAGTGACTTCTCAGTATTACTGCAGCATACTATTTTCCTGTCATTGTTCTGATTCAAAAATGCCTCTGCACTGAAGATTGTACCACTGAAATCATGCAGAATTTTGCCATGAGTTTGTGTGAGCATGATCATCCCATACAGCACAGCTGTCAATTTGCCTTAGACTGGAGCTTTCTAACAATTAGAATTTTGGTAATTTTAGTCAACAAATACTTGGAGCATTAAAAAAGAGGTGATTTTTATGTCAAAAAAACCCCCCTGTGACATTCACCATTGCCCACAGTGACATCATCGTAATCCTTGCTGTTCCACATTACTAGGTTGAACTCTGTTTCATTTAAAAAAAATACCTATATGTATATCTTTAAGAAGCTGTTCATGGGACATAAATTTACCCAATTTAATTTTAATCCCTTTTTATCAAACAAGCAGCTCTTCCTGCAGTTCAAGAATGTCATGTAAGTGTAGATACCCTTAAAATTTGAAGCTGCTCTGACTTGTTAAAAAAATAATTCAATTGTGAATTGAATATATGTCACAGTATAGTTTTAGGATCTTTGAAAAAGATGTAGTCAGAAATTAGTAAAGCCATGGAGTGGTGCAGAACCAACTACGTTTAAATCCTGTACTTTGCTAAATGTGTGTTATGCTTTTATAGCTTGAAATTTTGTTCTTAGCAGTTACAAAATCCAGAAGTTAGATTTCAGCAACAACTGGAGCAGCTGAGTGCAATGGGCTTTCTGAACCGTGAAGCAAACTTACAAGCGCTAATAGCAACAGGAGGAGACATCAATGCAGCTATTGAAAGGCTGCTTGGCTCTCAACCTTCATAGCAGTGTTTCTTTAACTTGAAAAAATGTAATTTATTTTTGATAACAGCTCTTAAATCTTTAAAATATTTGCTTTATTTCATTCTGACTCTTGGGATTGTCTTGTTATAACTAAAATCGGTCTGATGCATTTTAAGGTGGAGTGCAGTAGTTTTCTTCAAACAGTGGGAATCAATGCATTTTCACTCTGTTGCATGCATCACACTTCTTTTGTTCTGCATTATTTGTGATTTTTTTTGAAACAATATCAGCTTTCACAGTTGGGTGAACAGGTTTTGTCTGACCTAGAACTGTCAAATTTATTTACTACTTAAACATTAGTCTTCAGTAGTAATTTATGTAGAATACAAATTAAAAAGGAAACAAATTAATTGAAGCTACAATTTGTGGGTACCAATTCTGCTTATTGTGATTTTGGCATGTATTTTTTTTGCTAGCAAAATGCTGTAAGATTTATACCACTTAAGTAATCTACCATTTTTTTGCTTTAATTTGTATAAAGTATAAACACAATATATACAATGGAGACAGCTCATTTCTAGAAATTTACACATTGCAATAGAATGAGATTACAAGTAACGCAAAAAAGCCACGGGGGGGAAGAAGTCGTAAGACATGTTTTTGGTGTAAAATCTTCCAGCATCTTTGGTAACCATCTCAGCAAAAATGCTTAAGCAAGTTCAGTTAAAATATACTAGAATTACTATTCTGGTTATCTCTTTACATCTAACTGTACAGAAACTTGTAACATTGTCTCAATATTCACAAAGATTAACTGTAAATTACCTTTGTCATTGTGCAAATTAAAGGAGCGCTGCCTTTTGCTCTGGAACTGCTTCTAAGGCTTTTTGGCTTGTTCCATTGAGATTCTAACATGTATTCTGATTTGTAATTGGAAACATTACTTTCATTCATGGTCATGTGATATTCTAATTACTTTTAACCACCATGTAAAAAATACTGTATATCTTTTGAGTTTTTATTGGTAGTTAATTCTCTTGTGCACAGGTAATAAATGAATTAAAAAATCTTTAAGCATCTTGTCTCAGTGTGTTTGCAGTTGATGATTACCTAGAATTCAAGATGACTGACCCGCTTAAGAATTGGCATTTGAGTGTAAGTTCTGGAAATATTCACCAGCTCTGGGCTGAGAGTAAACAATTCTTGGAGTGTGAGGTGGAGGGAAGAGAGTAAGAGGCATATGGTGTTGAAGACTATTAGCTTAGATAAAGTGGGGGTAGCAGAATAAAAGATGCTAGTGTGTGTGTTATTGAATAGTATTTGCTTTTTATTGGTCTTCTGTGTCAGTGTAGTTGTGAACATACTCACTGAATTCTTGTATTGCTTTTAAACAGTCTTTTTCTTTTTCATGGTACAAGCATAAATTCAGTCTGCTCTAAAAATCATTGCTTGCAAATGGTGTAAAATTACCCGTTTTAACTCAAAGTTGTTAATCAGTTTGATGAAGCAAAATTATAATGCGATATAAAGGAAGAAGTTGAGCACACTTCAGCATATAGTGAAATTTTAAAAACTTTTGGCAGAGCCATGTATGCAGTTCTGTTGGCAGTACCTGCATTGTATTCTTATCACAGAAGAGAAGTTTCACTCACTGTCTAGTAATCTTGTCTCTTACTTTGCCAGTAAGTAAATTGATCAAATATTGCTGATGCATGGTACTTGGAAAAGTTCGAGAAAATCTCTTGGTTGGCCTTTGGATCAAAGGCTCATAGACGCAGCAGCACGGAGTGTTACATAAACAGAAATAAATTAAAATAGAATCTATTGGTAAGATGAATTTAATATAATCAAAACCTTTAAAAATACCTACAGTTCGGGTACAAAGTTGTTATTATTTCCTAGCCAGTGATCAGGCCCATCATCCCACCTTCACAGTGACTTCTGTTGGGTGGGTAGCTTTCATAGCACTGAATACAAGGCTGTGATAGGGAAGCGATAGGTAGCAAGTAGTTTCTGTAGAATAATCACTACCTTTTTACAGTTGTTTTCACAATGACTATTTATTAGGATCTTCAAAGTAACTAATTTGACTTGACTTTACAGTCTGCCTTACTGGGACCTTGCTTTAAAAAAGTGAGACCCCTCATCATTCACATGGCAGGTCCTTCTAAGAATACAACCCGTAACATCCAAAAAGGCTACTGTCAAATGAAAGGGCAAGGGTGAGGTGGCGAAGGGAATAATTTTTACCAAGCTTTACCAAGACACTAAAGCAATGAACCTAACAAACATGAACACCTATCTTGAGACAACATTCGGTTCACTTATGTGTGTGTTTCAGTTGCACATTACAAACTAAGAGACACTATATTTCAAGTGAAATTTTATTGCAATTCAACAAGAGATGAAGTTTGACCTAAATTTTACAATGAGCCCTTTGAGGTAAGTTTCCTTCTTGAAGTACAATCGATATTTATCAGTAACTATTGTCAACCAGTAACAACAGTTACTAACTTTCTTGTAAGTAGTGGTAGAACACTGAGCCATGTTTTGCATCGGAGGAATTTTAGTTTTGTCAGAAAACACAGTAAGTAGAACAAGGTTTATAGGTAGCGTAGAGTTTTTATTACATCTCTAACATGAAAGAAAGAGCACGCTTGTTGGTTTAATAGCATACTACAATGTCCCTGTTCGTGTCCCCTGCCCCCATACTTGTTGCCCCTTTTCCTGTCCCTCTTGATACTTCTAAAGAAAGAATTTTGATCTACCTATTCTTTCAGAACCAATCTTATAGTTAACTCTGAGCACTTTGATAACTTGTATTTGAAAACTGCTGCTTGCATCTTGGACCAGAAGACGGGCATGTGTGCCTGAAGCTTGTCTCTTTTATTTTCCTACTTTCTTCTTTTCCCCTACATTGGACCAAATGATCTGATACGATTGTCTACAAAACTGCCTTGCCTGATCATCAAACTACTGCTAGAGAAAGTAACTGCTGCAAAAAGAAAAAAGCTGAAAGTTCTGGTAGTGTGAACTGACAGATGCCATTTAGAAGATTTAAAATGCATACATTCAAATCAGACGCTGTTACAGTACTATTGGGAACGTGACAGCAAGATGGCTAGTTTTGTAAAGGATGTGGTCTGTCTAATTCTCTTCTTGGTTTAGTGCCTGCATAATAAAGTAACCACCTCAGTTTAGAGGTGAGTTGGCAGGCAGCTGGGTCTGTTCCTTTGTATAGATAACCTGTGCTGTTTAAGAAGACTCTACCCTTCCTGTGTTTAATGTATGAATGGATACTGCGATTGGGATCTAACATTTCATTTTTATTTCCTCATTATAGCATTGCAAAATGCTTATGCTGTAGTAGGTACAGTATTTACACAGCATGTTACAAACTGTGCTTAGCACACATTCTTGAGGAGGTATAGTGCATGTACCTTCCATAGATAACTTGTGCTTGTGACAGAGACAGGAAAAACGATTTATAACTCCAGATGTTTCCTCCTTAGTTTTTGCTGCCTTTGCTAAATGTATTTCAAAATACGGACAGAAAGCTTGCATCCAAATAACCTGAGCTAAATATAAATAACCTGTCAACTAACCTGAATACAACACCCCTAATGCAGTGTCAAGTTCATTTAAAAAAAAAAAAAAGTAGTAAATTAAATGTAGGATTATGTTTGGGCAGGTAAATGAAACATTACAGGGATTGTTCTGCGATCTTTTCTTTCCACTATACACATGCACAGCATCATTAAAATTGGAGAGCGGTTATATGTGGTTAGCATTTGGATGACGGACATCTTAATTTTTTAATTTGTGATGCACAGGATATAAGTGAACAGAAGTAATGCTTTGTTGTCTTTCAGAATAGCAGGTAACAGACTGCTTAAGCTGACAACAACCTTCTGTACAATCTTCTATCTGGAACTGTCAAATTGTGGAGCTGGCGTCCACAGATAGCCCTGCAAAATGCCAGTTCAGTATTCTTTTT
>NW_009222089.1:0-7252 GCF_000690835.1 Fulmarus glacialis | reverse complement strand
ATTCCTGCAGCCGCATGTGAACAGGCTGGCAGAAACCAAGCAGGCTTTCCCTGTAGAGGGGAAAAAGCCAATCGCTCCTGCAAGCTCCCGTGGATTTACCATGGTAAAGTTCAGAGATGTGGCACTGTGGCAAAAGTTTAAGAAATGGTAAGATTAATGGAATGTTAATTTAAATGGTTGCTTTGTTGTCCTTTCAGCATCATTTGAACTGTTGAAATACTTTGTTTTGCTTTAAGTAAAAGCAAAAGGCAAATATATTGAAAGGTTAAGGGAAGGAAATATTCCTGTCATTGGAGCAAAGAGTGAAATTCCTGGACTTAATGTGAAGAAGCATGAACTGCCTGTAAGTAAGAACATACTATTTTGTTTTGACTTCTAAAACATAGACTTCCCTAAGAGAGAATGGTTTTTAAGTGTTGAGTACAATTTTCTGTTAGTGCCAGCCACTCTGTAAGCATATTATAAATGGTGACAAGCAGATCTGAAAATTGGAGTCTAGCCTTTTCAGCGCTCACACTTGAAAATGTTGCCCAGTATTATTTTAAGTTCTGATCATCTGTGACAGGATGCAGCTGCTTTCCCATCACTGTACAGTGACCTGATCTAGTTTTATTGTGTCTGAGAAAAGTGAGCATAAATCTGAACCTAATACTGGGCATATTAGAAAAGGTCTTTGTTTGTATAATGGTATATTGGGAAAATATGAAGACTACATTAAAAGCAGAGGGGTACCACAAGAGGGTGCCATTTCTTTGATTTTCATAGCTACTAAACTTTTACAGTTCTGACGAGTCGCTTGGTCTGAAGAGGTGCCTAGTCTCTGAAATTTGAGGGTGTTAAAAATCAGCCAGACATGCCTGTCTCTTGCACTTAGCTTTGCCTCTGGGTCTTCAGCTTGCACCTTGGCTCTCAAAATAAACAGGCTCTGAATTGAGACGCTAAAACTGGTTAACTGCCTGGTAATGTCCCTCCAGGTCAAGAACAAACAGGAAAAGACCGCTTTTGGGTGGGTGTGTTAATGTCTACAATCCCAAATCTGTATCTAAGAATGCCCGCTTTCAGTCAGATAATGCCCATTTATTGCACTGATCTAAGCACAGTAGTTTGTCTAGTAAACCACAAAGCCCTTACTACTCATACAAAATGAGAACAAAGACAAACATTTTTCAACTAGCTATCCAGGTAAAAATCACACCAAAGATGCTTTGAAACATGAGTTTTGCTTCTAAAGGAGTTCATTCATCATCCTAGAAATAAAAAATTGCATGACACACTAAAAATAATCCATGTGCAGTGGCACATGGGGATGACTCCGTTCAGACATGACTCGAATCTTTCTTACAGAAACTATCTGCAGTTTTCATTAAGTTAAGCTAAAAAGGCACCTCTTGTGTAACAAGGCATAAAGAACTTTTTAAAAAACACTTTGGCAATAAAAAAGGATTTTAACCTTAAATCCTGTGAGTTAGGTAACAAATTGGATATTTGGAATTTTCTGATCACAAAAAAAAGATGTGAAAAATGTATACTAGAAATAGTTTGATCTTAAGCTTTAAAGCAGTTGGATGAACACCTATCCGTAAGCATACATTGGACTGGACATTGGCTGAGGTGGAAGACTTCTCACAGAAAAGGGAAGTGAAGGAGCAGGTCCAACTGGGAAAAAGTAAGTTATGTTTTCTAAAAGAAGGAAACATCTTACCAATCTTGTATTCAGTATCTTAGATCACTGGTTGACTCAATCTCCACTGCACTTCAGTGGGAATGCTTTGTACATGAAAGATGCAGTCCAGAGCCAATATGATACCCCTTATACTTTATTTCTAAAGCTTTCCATACAATTATATTTTGTGTATTGTCTCACCGCCCCTACCTTTCTTCTCACATTTTTCAGCTTGGTGTTCAATGCATACAGTAAGAGTTCACGAAAGCTCTCATGAAGTCACCAGTGCCCTGGTGAGGTTAGCAGGGACACAAACACAGAAGCTACAACTTGCTGAAAATCTGGCAGTGAGACAGTGGTGGTATCAGGCACAGAACTTCATTATGCATGTTCCTGCCTTTTATACTTCTAGAAAAATAAATATGTTGTTTCTAACAAAGCTGTAAATTATTTCATCACTTAATAGCAAATGTGCCCATCTCCATGTTTGAGAGAGTAAAAATTAAAATGAAGAAATTAAATTACTGTGTGTGACCCTTGGCAAGGTTTTCAAAAGCAGGCTCTTCATAAAATGGGGGTTTTAACTTCATATGGTGAAGGGTTTAAAAAGTTGACAGTTTGTAAAAATTTCATCTTACGTCTTTTACAGAGCCATGATAAAAATACCAACAGTAGTAAACCAGCTCTTAACATTGCAATCAATTTAAATATCAGGAAAAATAAGTTGTTTTGATTTAATAATCAATGTAATAATTAAAATGCTGTTTCATACCCCTGATATCCTTACGGGAATTTCTGTATGTGTAATTCAGAAACTTACTCCAGAAAAGCCTCACCCTGAAAAATGGCACGCTCAATCTCCAGCACTATTTCAGGGAGAGATTTTTCTAGACTGACAGTAATAAAGCGTTCTGGCGCTCTAGGAGGCTCCAGAGTATCAAACTGAGACTTGAGAAGTTCAGGTGGCATAAAATGTCCTCTCCTCTTCGCCAGGCGGCCAGCAATGATGTCTATAGGCCCATCCAAATGAACAAAGAGGATCTTCAGTGCCGCGTTTTCTCCTGGTTGCTCTGGCTGGTTGCTTTCAATTGCAGATGCTCCACTAACTAATACACGCCTATACATCTTCTTCAGTGCAGAACAGGCCAGAATTGCATTTTCTCTAGATGAGTCTTCTCTATCAAAAAGAAGAAAAAAAAATACATCCACACCTGGTATAACAAAATGGCTCATTGGTTCTGCTGAACAAGGGAGACAAGCCCCGGATCCTTGCAGAGGACAGCCTTGGGAGTAGTGGCATTTTTTCGTCATTTTGACAGGATTTTGAAATAATTTCCAATGCAGGTAAAGATGTGATTTGAAAGTGAGGTCAGGCTAGCCAGCCTCCTGGTAAAATCTCAATCCTGGGGACCTTCTTTATTAGCCACTGTTCTTTCCTAAATTAAATTCAATTCTAAGCACAAGGAAGCGTCATGATCATTTCCTTAATGGCTGAGAACAGCAGGAACTGAACATCCACACAAACTCCCATCCCTTATCTATAAAATTATTGTACTAATCTGTCTAGAGAGTAAGCGACCGCTGAACAATACAGAGCTCTGTTCTTAAATACAGTATGCAGGTATACTTCCAACACCTGTTTTCACTGTCTCAGATTTAACTGTAATGTTAAGTTTTGTTTCCTGTAACCATACTCATTGGCAGCGCTGCATATATGCCCACTTCAACTTAAAAAGGGATTGGATGCAGGTAAATTAATGCCTTGCACGTTTATTTTTTAATGGTAAGGTTTTTTAAAATAAAGCAAGCATTAAACTATGGGTGTGTCTGTCCACCGAAAAGCCAATCCAGAGATAGTTGTCTCTATGAAGACTGACTGAAATGTCTGCCTAGGAAAATACATTCTGTAATCACATTAAAATTAGGTATAAACCTATTTAAAAATCATGCTATGTTCATCAGATTTTGGTTCACAGGAAAACAAGAACTTGTAATACCTACTATTATCACCTAGGTAAGCCAATGCCAGCCTCAGCTACTTAGAAGTACTAGTAATTCAACATTGGCGTTAGGCTCTTTTAAAGTATACTTGATTTTGCAAAGTTTCTGGAGCTGGGCAGTGGCCTTGGGCTAGCATGTAACATTTAGCCTGGAGGAGGCTGAGGGGAGACCTCATCATGCTCTACAACTACCTGAAAGGAGGTTGTAGCGAGGTGGGGGTTGGTCTCTTCTGCCAAGTAACAAGCGATAGGACGAGAGGAAATGGCCTCAAGTTGCGCCAAGGGAGGTTTAGACTGGAAACATTTCTTTACTGAAAGAGTGGTGAGGCCTTGGAACAGGCTGCCCAGGGAAGTGGTGGAGTCACCATCCCTGGAAGTATTTAAAAGACGTGTAGATGAGGTGCTTAGGGACATGCTTTAGTGGGCATGGTGGTGTGGTTGGACTTGGTGCTCTTAGAGGTCTTTTCCAACCTTAAAGATTCTATGATTCTATGATTCTATAAAGCAATGGATCCAGCATAACAATCCAGATAGATGAATTTCTCAGTAAATTAACCCATGCTCCAGTGAGGTATGTTCACCTGATGTGCACAAGCAAGTAACAGCCACTGTGTAAAGCCAGGCTAAACAATCCCTGCTCTCCCAGCCTTTCCTCATTTGGGAGATGCTCCGATCCCTTCATCATCTACGTGGCCTTCCTTGGGCGCTCTCCGGTATGTCTATGTCTCTCTCATAACGGGGAGCCCAGAACTGGACACAGTTCTCCAGATGCGGCCTCACCAGTGCCGAGGAGAGGGGAAGGATTGCCTCCTTTGACCTGCTGGCAAGACTTTGTCTAATGCAGCCCAGGGTATCGCTGGCCTGCGTTGCCAGAAGAGCACATTGCTGGCGTACGTTCAACTTGGGTGTCCACCAAGGCCTCCCCCCAGGTCCTTTACTGCAAAGCTGCTTTCCAGCTGGATGACCCCAGCGTCTGTACTGGCTGCTGGGGTTGTTCCTTCCCAGGGGCAGGACTTTGCACTTCTCAAACTGCATGAGGTTCCTGTCAGCCCATTTCTACAGCCTGTCAAGGTCCCTCAGGATCAGCCACTCCTCCCAGTTTGGTGTGATCTGCAAACTTGCTGAGGGAACACTCTGCCCCATTGTCCGGATCATTAATGAAGATGTTAAACACGACGATACCCAGTATTGACCCCTGGGATACACGGCTAGTTACTGGCTTCCAGCTAGGCTTCGTGCCACTGATCACCACCCTCAGTGCCTGGCTGTTCAGCCAGTTTTCAATCCACCTCCCTGCCTGCTCATCCAGCCGATACTTCCATCAGCTTCTCATACTTCCATCAGCTTCTCTACGAGGATCCTATGGCAGATGGTGTCAAGCAAATTTGACACCATTATCTTACTCAAACTAACAGTATTTCACAAAATTTTATCCTACTGTCATTATCGGTGTATTTTGTGGTTATATCCTTTGTAAGTAGCTAATGTCAGGTTTGTTACTGAACTGGACCCTTGAAATTATTTTTACATAGACAGTAGAAAAATAAGTATCATTGGCAAAAACTTTAGAAACACTATTATTCAGGGATTATCTCACCCTCAGCAATTATTATGACAGCTTAGATTAGTGAAGAGACCTGCAGAATGTTTTTACACTACCACATAGATTTCTGCTTTGGAATGCAACGGGGAAAATATTTTCGGTACTTTTTCTGTCTTTAGCCCAAACTCCTTACAGCTAGATGTTCTCTTACCTCCTTAGTATATCATGCAATGCACAAAGCCAGGGAATCCTGTCCTAGAAAGAAAAGAAGTCAGTTCAAAATTGTTTATGAAACTGATTTGAAACAAGTGCTTCTAACATCTAGAGCATTTGACTAGAGATGAAAATTAGCATTAAACTGTACAGCAAGTTCAGTTTTGATTCTCTTTCTTCCTAATGTAGATTTGCTACCACTGCCTGAAGGCTAATGAGAAGTGCTAGGCATATTACTAATAAGATGTTTTTAGTGGAATTGTACTTTTTATATTACAGATACCTACAAGTATCTGATGGAAGTAATATGTATTTACGTGTTGCATGCACCTTGTACACCTTTGAAGGACAGTCAACTTCTCTCCTGTTTCCATTATACAATTCAAATGTACAGCCTGAATTGTTTTTTTCTTTTTTTTAATATCTTGGCATACACACACAATGCTTTGGATCAAAGTTGAGGTTTTCAGAAACAGACAGGTCTAAATTTAGTTATCTGCAGTAACTTAATTATGTCATTTTTATGTCAGTAGCAATCACAAATAAAAGTAATCATAGCCACAATTTTGCAACACCTTTGCTCAGCAGTTAGGCAAACACAATATGAGTGATTGATCACCTTCTCATTATAATCTTATTTTAAATTTTAAGCTCCCACAAACTTTTGTCATACCTATTGAGCACTAAATAATTGCTCCCATTTAATCTTTCAATGCTGTTACTGCTGGGTGACCACAACAAATGATAATGTGGACAAATAAATGCAACATTTTTTTGTTACTGTCATTACAGAGTAACTTGAATGCCCTCACCATTTTGCATCTCTGGTGTTTCAGAAGAGATGCCTCCCTCTTGCTGGGCACCATACACCAGTGGTTTAGTCATTCAGTTGTGCAATGCTGCTTTAGACGACATACTGGCTTATATGAAGTTCCAACCACCCGCGAAAGATAGAAGTTTTTAACAAGAATCTAGAATATTTTTTTTCAGTCTATAGAGAGTGCTTTGAAGAACTCCCTAATTCAGCTTTATGTTTCGAGAGATTTCCCAGAAAAAGTTCAAGAGATGTCATCTTGTAACTTTTCTAATTTTCTCAAGTCTGAATTTGTAAGTATTGTAAAACTAAACTTGGTCATTTTTATCTGTTTAGGCTGAAGAAGAGGCTGAAGGGAAGGAAGCGCACTTTAAGTAGGAGCATAGAAAACAGAAGATTGTGGAGTAATCACTGCAGTAACTGAAAGTGATGAAATGTACTTCAGTAGAAACATTTGTCTTCATGTATTTAACTCAAAGCAGCAGCATGTGATCTCAAGCTGCAATTCTGTATATTGATGTACAGGGAAAGATTTCTGAGTCGGCACCAAACCCCTTGTGAGCTACCAAGCAGACTTTGATAAACTATTATTTTATGCAGGATCCTTTGTAACACGAAAAGCTTCCCCCTCTTACCACCTGCAGACCTATACATTCAGCCTACGCTTACAGTCAGCCTCGTCTACACAAAGCACAGTCTACTCTCACACGATGTGCCAGGGGTTACAAAGATAAACGTGTCGACGAGTGTTCTTTCAGGGTTTATACAAGGTACCTCATCATTTAGTGGTATCCCTTCTGCCATCTTCTTTTTATTCTCTGGAGAATGATAATCGTCTGCATCGTAGAATTTCCACCCCAGCTAAGAAAAAAAAAGTAAAATGACGGATCATTCAGCCAAACCAGGTGAGCTAACAATAAGGATCCCAGAATTTATAAAGCTGACACCTAAGAAATTACAGGCCCCTTACACCGCAGCACGAATCACCATTCACGTCACGGCCATTAGCAAAAATTTCG
>NW_009222088.1:0-1080 GCF_000690835.1 Fulmarus glacialis | reverse complement strand
GGCAGAGACAAGGAGAGGGGTAGGGAGCCAGAGAAAGACTCTGTTTTCTTATAAAAACAATTCTCCGTGGCCTATTTCTAAGCCTTCAGTAACTGTGGGACCAGGGCCGCATCCTGCCCGCAGTGCCCACCCGGAGCGATGCGCCTTTCTTTTCCTGACCCCCCCCTCCTGCCCCTGCTCGGAGCATCCTTTCTCCCGGGGCTGCCTGGCCCCGGGGTTTCGCAGCCGGGCGGGTACCCGGGGACCGGCCGCGGTGGTTGTCCTCCCGTCGCTGCTTCCCTGGAGCCAGGCAGCTTCTCCCTCAACAGGGAGCCAAACCGTCTGGGTGGCTTTCAAAGTTTGGGTGCGTTAGTTGGAGGGGTTTCCTTTGTTATTATGCTCTGAAGTGGAGAGAAGAGCCCGACAGCAGAGAGTTCAGTATTTTTCTATGAGTATCTCGGTATCGGTTTAATAACCTGGTTTTCTAGGTGAGTGGCTTTCCTGTCTGAACCTCTGCTGTAATCTTATTAACATGGCTAGTGCCTAAGCCATCCAGTTTTAGCAAAATCAGTTTTTTTCTGAAGGATGCACAAAGGAAACAAAGGCTTTAGTGGTTCAAGTTTGCCTCACCGCTCGCAGGTCGGAGATATTCCCCCTTTGCTTCTCCAGAGAACTGCTAACGTGTAGCAGACCTGCGAGCTCTCCCCGCTGTCATTGCTGCAGTCCCACGGCAGCGCTTACCCAAAAAGGCAATAGATGAGGATGCAGCAAGTTCTCCCATATGGAGAAGAGGCAATACTGGTGCATTGCACAACCCTACACGCGGGGTTGCTCTCTCGTCGTGGCACAGCCGGGAGCAGGCAGGAGGAGCGCAGGTTGCGGGGGCCATGTCCGCATAGCCAAACCGTGAGTGATGGTAGGAGAGGTTGGGGTACCCTGGCTGGGCTTCCTCGAAGTGGCTCAGGGAAAAGAAATAGTGAGAACATGGCAGTGCCGGCTGGGCACAGACCCCGGCTGGAGCTGGAGCTGAGCCCTGGGTTTTGGTGTCCTCACTGCAGCTGTGACCCACGGCGGGTGCAGCCGCGTTGGGCCAGCTACAGT
>NW_009222087.1:618-971 GCF_000690835.1 Fulmarus glacialis | reverse complement strand
ACATGGCAGGATGGCTTGCCCTCCCCGAGCAGTGCCCACCCCCTCCATCCCGTCCCTCCTCCCCGTGCTCCTCTCCCAGCCCTGCTGCTGCAACCCACCACCCAAAGAACCCCTTTCAAGAAGCTCCTGGTTATTCATTTTAAATATCCCTCCCTGGGGAGCCCTCGTTAGATACGAATCTTAGAGCAAGAACCAGCAAAAGTCTTTGTGAGCTTCGGTGCGCGGGCGTTTGAGACGGGCTGGAGAAAACCCATCTCTCATCCCCAATCTAACGAGCATCTTTGGTCGGGGGGGAACGCAAAGCATCAGTTTGTTTTCTTTTGTTATTACCGAAGATCAAAACAAAGCCGGGA
>NW_009222087.1:0-541 GCF_000690835.1 Fulmarus glacialis | reverse complement strand
AAGCAGCATCGTTAGCAGAGCAAGGCACCACACGCCGGCTCCCGCAGCCAAAGCAATGTGACCCAGCCTGGGAAGTCCCTCTGCTTCAATCCCCTCCGAGAGGAGCCGGCGGGGGTCCCAGCTCCATCCCAGAGCTGCAGGACCCTCACCACGCCGGCAGCCCCTACACCGTCCTCAACGACCCTCTGCTGCAACGGAGACAAATCCGCTTTCACAAAACATCCCAACGCAGCAAATATTTTTGGCTAGCTCTTCCGTGGGGTAAATCAGCGCAGCTTGTAAGTGTCAGGGGAACCACGGGGTTACTTCTGATCTGGCGACACAGCTTGTCCTAACCTCATTTGTCTCTCTGAAACATCAGCACCACACAGTAAATCATGCTACGGAGCCCATAGAGCTGTAACCATCGCTTCAGCTCCTGACGGCCAGAAGATGACAGTTTTACAGCAAACCCCCTGCTGCCTTTGACCCGGGGGCTGTGTGCCGCCGTGGCTCGTCTGCCGGAGCCCTCCGGCACCCCCCGCCCCGGGACTGGCCCCCC
>NW_009222086.1:0-17177 GCF_000690835.1 Fulmarus glacialis | reverse complement strand
TACCTGAAAGGAGGTTGTAGCGAGGTGTTCCAGTCAGTCTCTTTTCCCAAGTAACAGGCAATAGGACGAGAGGAGATGGCCCTCAAGTTGTGCCAAGGGAGGTTTAGACTGGACATTAGGAAAAACTTCTTTACTGAAAGAGTGGTCAGGCCTTGGAACAGGCTGCCCAGGGAAGTGGTGGAGTCACCATCCCTAGAGGTATTTAAAAGACATGTAGATGAGGCGCTTAGGGACATGGTTTAGTGGGCATGGTGGTGTTGGGTTGACGGTTGGACTCGATGACCTTAGAGGTCTTTTCCAACCTTAATGATTCTATGATTCTATGATTTTATGATTCTATGATAAAGTAGTAACCTTTAGCATTTACATGAACTTTTCTGTTCTCAAACCACTGAACAGACATGATCTAATTGATCTTCTGAATGTCTTTGTGAGAGAGAGTGGGACTGTATTGTAGAAAAAGTATTTAAAATGTTGAGCTCTCTTCATTGCCTTTTTTGAGCGTGCAAGCTTTCAGAATTTTTGTTGGGGAAGCCTATCGTGCCTCCTTTCGTTTCCCCCTCTAGAACAAAGTGATTGCCTGATGAAATGTGAATGCTAAAGACTAGAGCATCACTCTGCTTTATCAAGTAGTACCCTTGAAAGGGAAAAGCCATAAGCTGCTGATGAATTTAACCTTTCGACAAGGAGGAAAAGGTGGTGTTCTTTATAGCTACCTTTCAAATGTGAATGATATAACTAGTGCTGTGCTCTTCCTTCATGCGTTACCCACCAAATGTAATTTGGAATATTTGGATATTGGAAACTTGTTGACCTCTGTTGCAAATCTCAGCCATTTTTTTTTCCAGTAGGATGAATTTTCCATTTGCAAACATTGGTCTTAATGTTTCAACTTATTTCTCGTGAAGTAGACCACGCTCAGAAGTCCTCAAAAGACTCAAAGGAATGTCAGCTTTTACAGCTTTTTTTTTTTTTTTTTTAATTTTTATTTTTAACCAAACACAAGCTTTGTCTGCTCCCAAATGTATTTTAGGAAGGATGACCCTTTAACAGAAGTTAAGAACATAGATCAAAATATGAAATGCATACACCAATATCAATGTTTCCACAATGTTTAAACTGTAAGTAACTTAGTTTTCTTAGCCCTCATTTTGTGAGACTACTAACTCTGGGGAAATGTTCTTTGCATCTCTCTTCTGTATTGCAAGAACACTTCCTCTTCTTCCTTTACTTCATTCGTCCAGAGATTATCATGCATTTATGTTCCATTAGTGTCTAGCTGCATTTTTATAGTAGGCACTGTACAAACATAGTGAGATACAATCCTTGGCAAAAAAACCTTGCAATTAATGGATGAGTAACAAATGTCAAGAATACAAATAGAAAGGCATCAGGAGGTGAAGCCTCCTGAACAACAGATCTGAACAACAGACGAGCAACAGAGCTGGGGACAGAATATACCTCTTTTAATTCCCAGTTTAGCACCTGTAATTTCAGCGGGAGGGAGCTGAATCTGATGACAGGAATGTATCTGTTTTATAGGTATAAACTTGAAGAACATAAGAAAAAGAATTTTTTTTCTATGCAAGCCATATACTACATTAAGTTTGTTTTTACTGAGACATCCTCTGCTGTCAGCATTGTTTCACAAAATTCTCTAATTTTTGAATAGTCTGTAACCTTAGCAGTGATCCAGTGATCTGTGCAGGGCAATACGTGGCTTTCAGCTATTAATGTGGAGCTTCAGATAGGTGGTAAAACGAACAATTTGGTTCATAAAATATCCAATCTAGAAATATTCAGTGTAAGTAAGTGCTAAGAATGAACAGAAGAACATACTTAGTGAAAGTTCCAAGAATATTCAACATTCGGTTTGCTCCCCTTTACCATAGAGCTGAGAGATTCATGACATGCTGCTGCACTTGACTCTGCCTGCATTGTGGTGATATTGCCACAGGGTGAGGTGGCAGTGTGAATGCTTGTAATTCATGACATACATATCAGTAAGATGATAGCTGTAAAGCAGTAATTTTCCAGTGCAAAATGAAAAAGTGTTAAGAACAGATGGTAAAAAGAAGGGGGGGGGGGGGGGGGGGAGGGGGAAAGGTGTCCTAAACTGGAAACCTGGATTGTCATGCTCCAGGAATTAAGTCCACATAAAAGTTAGTAGAAAAAGAGTTGAGATTATTTCTTTTTGGCTTTGGTTTTATTTTATGCTCCAAACTTTTAGAAGTTAATTTAGTGTTCATCAAACCTTTTATGGTGACAGCCCCATATAAACTATCACCCTTTACTACACGCAGTGTGGTCAAGGCCAAAGGCATCTTCCCCGTGCTATTTTTGTCACTTTATCAGAAGCATCACCCGGAAAGTAGTAAAAACTCCTAGTTTTCCATAAAGTTATTTTAGTTCTTTCAGATTTGATTCCAGTACACTGGTAACTACTTAAGTAAAAATTCCTAATTTCAGGAAAAAAACTCATGGAAAATAAGTCATACTGGGATGTAAATTCTTGGAAGACTTCACAACGTTTCGAACTGGGAAGTATAATTAGTACCATTTCCTCCTTGTAATGTTTTAAATTTTGTTATACTGTTCTAACCTGTTTCCCTCTGATTTTCTTACTCAACAAGTTTGTAACGAAAGAAAACGTAAAACTTTGCACCAACTGTAATGCAAATTTCGAATATTGATGCTGTGGCCAAGAGGAGATTATTAGTGTGCTGTACCGAAGAATTGATTTATATAAAATGTGCATGTCTTACTTTTAATTGACTTGTAAGCCTTGGAAGAGAAGAGAAGCAAATGGAAAATCTTTTTGGACAGTACTGGAAACAGAAGAAAGTGTTAAAGAAAAGTAAAATCAGAATTCTCATCCTTTACTTATCATCCAAATAAATGTCTTACCAATGATAATGGCTACAAATTTCAACAGGTTTTGAGAAGGATGCTTCTTTGGAGCTTTACAGCACCTGTTGGGCCCACATGCTTCATCATCTGATGAGCTTGGAAATCTAATGTCTGCAAAGTAAACAGGGGAGCAAAAATAACTTTTTCATGACGTTCAGATTACTGATGGTTTAGGTGTAAAATAGTAGGGGAATATGGAGGAGCTGCACTGTTCATCAACCTGATGTGGCATGTTTTGATACCAATCAACATTACTTTTACAAAATAAAAGTAGAAGCACCTCTAAAGTATTGATAACTGTGTTGTTCAACACAGTTCTTTTTCAACTCCATTTTTGGCAGGGGTACAATGATATCTCCCTCCTCCCATTCTTTTATTTGGAGGGGGAGGAAATAAAAAATATTCTTCAAAAGCCTGTCAGGTAAAAGCCTATTTTATTTAACTCCTTTAGGAGTTAGACTCAAAAATACTTTCTCTTATCACCTTTTCATGTAGTTTGGAATTGTGGAATATTTTTCAAAATTGCACATCTTTGCTCTTTAAGGGGTTTTACATAAGTTAAGTGGGTTGGTTGTTACATTCTTGATCATGTTTGCTCCCCTCTCTTGTCCTTTGCCATATGTGGGAGTTAGGCTTTCTTTCCAAAAGGGAAGAGAGAGATCAGTACTACTCAGAATTAACAAAAAAGGCAAATGCTGTTTTTCCAGTGAAGTTGAACATGAAAGGAATTTATAAACTTTTTTTTTTTTTTACTTTGAAGTAGGACAGATACTTTTTTTTGTCCTTTTTTTTTTTTTTTAATTACTTATCCTGTACCCCTCTGTAATGGGATCATGGAAATATTTACATTGCTAAAGAAATTGTTACTGCTCTGAAATGGGTTGCTTGTTCAAATATCAGATTCAGTATTTCTACTGTGCTAGTCGTTTTTTTACAGCTGAGGATTCAGTTTCTGAACTCCCACTGTATCGAGATTCTTGTGTTAGTGTCCCTTATCATAGATGATGCCCAGGAGTGTCGTCTTCACGGCTGTTACATGGGAGCATAAATGCAGTTGTGATAATAGAGAACAAGAGACCTCTTGCAAACTTCCAAAAAAAAGATGTCATTGCAATTAAAAAAAAAAAGTTTTGTTTTTTTTTCTGGACCAGCATCTCTTCATCCCTAAACTCTGTTTATGAAAAAATAGAGATGATAATTGTCATGCATTCACTTCTTTTTCATAGATGAGTCAGGAGAAATGCAGAAGGATTATAAAGAGACGGAATGCAACCTGGAACTGCTGTTATTAATTTCACAAGCTGAAGAATAGTAAATAATGCATAAATATCTGTAAAGCTCTGTAGAAGTTTTCTTGGCTTGATGTGCATTTTTCTGTGAACTAAAGTTGCTAGTTCGGAACTGCTGACAAGTTGATTACAAATGACTTGGCTGTTCCCTAAATACTTCAGTCTTTGTTCAAGTAGTTTGTTTCACTCAAGTAATAATCTAGTTCACATTTTTGATGCATTCATCAATCTCTGTTTTAACTTATTTTATGACTAAATCTGATAGTTTAAGGTGAGAACAGTATTACAAAACTTCAGTAGTTTCTTGATGTGAATTGTGAATGTCGTGTATCAATTTTTTTAACTTTGAGTCTTACATTTTATTTCATCAGTTTTCAACTATGTTTGCTCCTAATAAGGTTTACAAAAGGCAGTGTTTGCCCCCTGGCATAACATACTGGGAAAGACAGCATTTTCCTTTTCTTTGCTATATTATTTTTAAAAGTTTACTAGGTTGTATTTCAGTGACTTCATAGGGGATTTTAGTTGGAGTTTTTTCCTCTCCATGTTTCAGCAGAGGTGTTTTGACGACAGATATGTTAATAGGTTGTGAGTTTCCAAATAGATTTTATTATTATCTCATTTTTCACAGATTATACAGCGGTGACGGGTAGGAAGGAGAATCCTCCTTTAATACTTCGGGTTATCTTCGTTAGTGATTGTGATTTTTTTTTTTTAAAGCAAACTATTGGATCAAGTAATCAACATACATGCTTTTACACCACCTGAGTGCTTTTCTCTGAAACTTTACTTGTTGCTTTATTTCCATTTCACTGAATAGCATAGCATGATCTTTGATTCAGTGGAAAGGGAAAGATTTATTTACATGAAGATATTTGCACACATTCATTTCCATTTCTCATTTGTTTTCATTATTCAATTGCAAGCTGAAGGTTCAACTGTTCTCTTCAGTAGGACGTGCTTTTTAAATCCAGGCAGATTATATTGGACAACATTGTTCCTGCTTCACTGTTGTTTGTCTTGCTCTCTTCCAGAATGAAAGTGCTTAGAGAAGGTTTAATATGCCAACCTAGTATTTTTCAGGCTTGTTAAATCTTAATCCTCAGTTTCTATGAGATAGTTGAGAAATTATTCATGTTAAATTTGAAGCTGAAATTTGTCATATTCATTTTCATTTTGAAAGCAATTAAATGCCTGAGAACTTGACCTACTCTCACTGCAAGGTGGCATAAATGTAATCTTTAAAGTTTAATAGAAATCTAGTTTGATATGGCAAAATGACAACACTTAATTGTTTATTTTCCTACTTAGTGCTACGTAATTTTTCCTGCTATTTATTTAAAAACAACAACGGCAACAAACCCCCTTTAAAATGTTCCATTCTCCTGCAGAGAAATGTAACTAGCATAGGAATTCTCAAGCATTAGGAGATTTTTCAGTTTATAATTGGCTTAGGATACAAGATGATGAAATGGATTTAATTTTTAATATGCCCATTTATATTGAGTATGATCTGTGGAAAAGTGGGCAATGAAGTAAAGTTTGAATGGACTGACTGTTTTGTAGGTGTGTGAGATATCTGAATGTTACCTTTGTTCCTATGCTATGACGGAATATTACTTCTAAAAGACTTGGGACTATTTTGGTCTCGTTGTTGGTGCACAGGGAATTAAGGAGCAGGCAAAAAGTAAATATTACAAAGCTGTTTCATTCACAGCTTGCTTTTTCTCTTGTGCTGAATAGGGTCTCCAATAAGGGAAAAATAGAACTTGTAATTAAAGATTAAATTGTGGTGTGTATATACTGTAGCATCTTCTGAATATTAAACGCTCACTTTTGCAATTTCACGTATTACAGATTTTATGTGAAAAATATATATAAAAAATAAGTGGAATAAAAATCCATTCTAAATTTCATAATTACTGACCTGGTTTCTTTTTCTTTTGAGAATATTAATTTTTAATTTCTCACCATGTACAGATGGAAGATTTCTCACCATGTACAGATGAGTGCTGAAATTTAGTTGGAGTCATAAAGTATGTTTTTAATAGGGATGTGTGGCTTCATGACTAGGTATAATTTTGTTTCTATTTCTGAATGCGCGCACAGTTGAATCAACGTTGTTACAGTTTTGCAGGAGAAATTCGTTTTGAGATATGGAGTGAGAAATTGGATGCCAGAGATGTAGTTAATAATTGAAATTCTTTGGTTTTCCTGAGGTTAGCTGCACTACTTAAGACAAAAAAGGAGTGAAGTTTCTTGAGTAGCTGACGTAGCCTCTTTTCTGTGTAGGCCATCCTCTTTTTCCTGTCCCTCGTATACCAACAACAAGAGGATGTGGTTGCTGCAGATAACAGCTGTTCGTAACTTCTAGGGCTATGAACATGAGCTCTACAAATAAGCATTTATTCTATAAAATGTTCCATGTAGCTTCATCTCCAGCCAGAACTAGGTCATTCATCTAACTAATTCTGTATTTAAATAGATGTGAAGATTTATATCAAGCTTTTATAGTTTGGGGAAGTAAAAAGACTTTGGTTTTCATGTTTCTTTTAATGATACATTGTGAGATTATCGTGTTTTATGTTTGCTATTTTCTGCTACTATCACTTCTTCTAGTATATCACGTTAAGTTAAATTAATCATTTGCAGTTTTACAAGTTTAGACAAAAGTCTAAATGGAATACATTTCAAATGAAATAATGCAGATTAAATATTGATTGATATTAAAAACTTAGACACAGATTATTTTGAAGAATGTAAAATAAAGTATTGCCTTAGAAATTATGTTAACTCAGATAAATAATAGAGCGTATAGCATGAAATGAAGTCTAGAGGAGAAACTATTACATTTAACAGTGTTAATAGGGTTTTTCCAGTCTAACAGATGAAAAGGTGAACCGTCTCATTCTTCTATATATCTTTTCATTTACTGAGCTTCAGAGTGGTTGGGGGCAAGTAACTATATAGCAGGAAATTGTTATCAGTAGTCCAAATGATGATTTGATGTAATGCTCTGTTATGGAAGATCGGAGTGAAAACAAAAGTAGCTAGAGATTATGTGGAACATACAACTGCGGGAAATTGGATGGTCATGTAGTACAGAAGCAACATCAGAGTATATTTCCACAAATGAGTTTTAAAAAAAAAATCTGTGTTTTTCTTACAAGAGTTAATGCTTGCAGGCTGACTGCTTCCGAAATGTTTTCTACATGTAAAAAAGAATACTAGCTGTAATGGGGAAATAAATTCAGAATTCTACGTATGTACTAGCAAAGAATGTAAAAATTGAGTGAATCTGAGAATATTTTTAGCAGCTTTATTTCATTAAACAAGAGAATGATGGAACATTTTTGTGATTTTTGTCAATTTAGTGATAAGTAACTTTTGAATTATTTCTCATCTTATAAAATACTAGGCTAAAATGAAGTGACTCACAGAAGTGATAGCTTCTTTTCTCATGGAAATACTGTTTTTGTTTTTTTTTTTTTCTTTGTCTTTACAAAATATGTTGTGCACAGTTGGATGACATTATTTTTGTGAATCCTAAAAGGATTCCATCAGTTTTTTCCCAGCAATGATTAGTTTATTCTGCTCAGAGGAAAATGCTGTGTTTGCTGCTGTTTCCATCCCTGTGGCACGATGCTTCTGCAGCAAACCACAGCAGCTTGAAAGCAATGCACTTTCTAAGGAAGAAACACGTATCTGAAATAATTATCAACCTATTTAGCAGTGTTATGTTAAAACTACATTGAAAGTTTGCATTACTCAGTTTTGACACACACTCCTGTAAAGAGCTTGAGTAACTGAAGAAGCAGAGTTTAACAGCTACTTGAGCTAATGTTTATGGTTAGTGCATCTGGAGGGAAGACCAGTTTGCCATATATTGTGTGTTTGGTGGAAAGGACATGCATCATCTTTCCATTATTCTTGCTCATAAAAAAAATACTTGTGAAAGTAGAACTGTTTTGTGAAACAACTTTGATGTATTTATAAGCATAATGTGGTTTTTTTCATGTATACACATAGACTATAATTACAATGCCAGTTAAATTAGCTTCCTAAATTGTGAATAACATGGGCTGTGTTTTCTATAAAATGTTAGTTCCAGTTTCTTTTGTAAGTACAGTTTTTGTGCCACTCAACAAAACTGCAAAGGGAACACATGTGGACCCTTAAATATTTTTTTACTTCAAGTCCTTTATAGATGGGATATAAAAGCACGCTGTATAACATAATAAATTGTATGGAAAGGAACCACATGTTTTCCAAGTAGAAAAAATGCATTTTAGTGATCTGTGTAGTATGTTTAAATCCATATGGCATGCTTTTAATCCTGGTTACTTACCTAACCATTCTTTCAATTCCTGCGTCATTTGTCAATTTTCATACGTTAGTGAGAGAGTGAGAGCTGTGTCTACTCTGGGAAAATATCTTGCTGTTTAGAGTAGATAGGCTTAAAAAAAAGCTAAAACTATGAAGATGCCTCAGTTCCACATTTTACTCTGGGGATTTTATTTAGAGGCGATACAAAATAAAATGGTCCTTTCCCTTTGCTATGGTAGTTTCTAAAGCATGGAGACATATTTTGTTCTTAAAGATCCTTTTCCCACCCAAAAGCTATATGTATGCAGAATGTATGCAAATCACTGCTATAAAATGTGAGTCTCGCAGTAAGATGCAGAGATCCAGAGAACTGGGGAAAAAAACCAACCAACCTCTCCTCCCCTTCCATAAATAGTTTCTTCGTGGGGTTTGTCTCCCTGAGGAACTTCCTGATACTCGGATACTCTGTCACGTGTAATTGGATTGTAGCTCTTTCTGAATACTGTTTTCTCCTCTTGACAGCATGGGGTAACCTTGGAAATGTTCTCAAGAGCCAGAGCAAGATTTCTGAAGCTGAAAGCGCCTATAGAAATGCCTTGTACTACCGCAGCAACATGGCTGATATGCTTTATAATTTGTAAGTATGCCTGGCTTTCCTGGAGTTGGATCGTCTGTGAAACCTGTTGTGAATGGAGCTATTGATTTACTTGCTGGAAATGGAGGTGATGTTAGCTGTTGCTTTGTAATAGTCATTTCATTAATCGTGCTCCTTAAACTATGGGGCGGACAGGACCTTTTCTTGGTCAACATTATTGTATATTCATGTATTGGGTGTGGAGAAGGTAAACTTACAAATCTGTTTGCTTTAAAAGAAGCAAAAAAACCCCCACACTGAACAAAGTGCAGATAGATGAGCTGGCAACAGTAGCACTCCATCTGTTTCTGACTCCGCTAAAATATACAGGTGTCATTTAGACTTCTTTTTTAAGTCTGAATAACACTTGGTGGGGGGAGTGGGCGTAAGCACTTCCTAGCTTAAGCCAATACCCCTCGGTTAGCTCCAGAGGTTTGAAAAGTTAAAATAGCAAATTACTTTTCTCCTGTGACTGACTTCAGAGCAGTGTAGGTTCAAGAAAGTTTAATTACTAGAATCCTGCTGTAGGTAGGTAAGAGAATAAATACCATGAGCATCAAAATAATTATACAGCAGGGAAAAAGATTTCCCAAGTCATTAGCGTACCAAATCATGAACACAGGAGCTAGCGTCGTGCTAAGCTGAAGCGTGATCGTGCCGCCTGCCCCAGCGGGGAGGGGGCTAAATCTCCGGGTGTCCTGGCTGGGCGTCTTGCCTGCTCCCTGCTCAGCACCGCTCGTCGTGCCGGCACGCACCCTTCCTTCCCCTCCTGCCATCACCCACCCAGCCCGAGCTCCCAGAGTGGGGCTCTGCTGCGAGACAGGCTTGTCACCTTCAATAGTCGTACGCTGTTGTTTCATGATGTGTGCGGAGAACAAAAGCCAGGTGACTGCTGTTCATTAGGTAGTAGTATGAAATAATGTCCCATGTGCAGTAGAAAAGTATGTATGTGAGAGAAACAAGGTGTGCAAAAACTAAATGCAAGTAGTAAGCCTCTTTAAATAAATAAATAAACAAATAATGTTCTGCCTGTAAGTCCAGTTTAAAATGGCCGCTTATAATATGTGAAGATTAAGTTTACCATAATAGAGTTTTTCTTCTTTTTTCCTTGTTTAACAAGGAATAAGTTGCCCATTTCGTTAATTTGCCTTACAGGTAAACACACTGGAAACTCAAAATAATTTAATGATAGAATTTCTGTTCCAAAATAAAATTCATGTCTCAAACATGTATATTTTTAATAATCATACTATTACACACATACACGTATGCACGTAATTTTTTTGTCTCTGTTAGGCAATGGAGAGTGTGAAAAGCATACTTTTAAGAAGAAACTCCTTCTGCTCACATATAAAAAATAACTTCTGAACCCAGCAGAAGATTGTAGGAAAAAAAGTGACAAGATTGGTACTCCTAGATTTCTCATGCACCATTCATTTTGGGGATGAAAAGTATTAACTATTAAATTTTTTTGTATGCCTAAACAGTACTTTTGTCTCTTACTCACTGTAATGAAGTTAATACCAGGGTAAGAAGAGGAAAGGGGGTTGGGCGATAAAGACAGGGATATAAAAGAAATCAGATTTCAGTAGTTCTGCCGTTCTCAGAACAAGCTGATAATCTTCTAGCTTTCCAGTGATATACAAAATATATGCCTACAAACCTTCATTTCTGTAGAATAGAAAAATTCTTGGAATTCTACTGAATTTGTGTAAAAGGAATTTAACTGAAATGCTGATTGGAATGTATAGGGCATGAAGTTACCTTACATATACCTGTGAAAGTAAAGGAAGTATATTCAGAGGGAAGTGTTTGCTATATAGTATGTGTATATGTATGCATATGCAAAAAAGGATCTCTAATTCTTAACCTTTCTACTGCCGTCTTGAGTAGAAATAGAATCCTTTCTTTTCTTTTTTTTTTTTTTTAAAGCTTCACGAAACCATTAGTTATCAAATAGAAATAGAAAAATCATGCATAATTTTTTTTTTTTTGGTAGTCTTTCCCTGTGTTGGATACTTCCATATCCAGCATGAAAACTAGGTGGTGAAGGGAGTGGACTTTGATATTATGAGACCACAAACGAATCGATTATTTTAAGCATAAACTCTGAAGAGCTCCCTTGCAAGTTCAGCCTATCCTTGGCTGCAGTTTTATGGGAGCCTTTTACAAAAAATACTGTAATGGAAAAATGCATTTTGTATATGGTTACAAGAGGCCAGTTAGATTTGTTGTTTCTGGCTTTTAGTATGTGCCTTTGAAACTGAAACAATCATTTAGTAGAACTTTAGGAAAAAAGCACCCTTACAGTAATTTCTAATTACTGTATTTTGGGCATAATATATCATAAGTATACTGTAGTCTCACATGCTCTTTATTTTTTCTTAGCACTTTTGCCTCAGTATTTGATACAAATTAATTGGCATGCGCAGCCCAGTGTTCACACACAGCAATAACAAATCAAAGTGCTATCTGATCGAGGAACAAATTATTAAGGATTAACTCACAATTTTTAATGGATAACAACAGTAGCATTTGATGATCTCTCTTTCCTTCTTTTTCAAGAAACTAAAATGTGGGGTTGGCTTAGCAGTTGGCTATTAATACATTAAAATCTAGAGAATTTAGCACATTAGATGAACGGCTGACTTTTATTTTCTGACTGTTGTACCTTATGGCTCTGAGTTACATCTGCTTTTGCCATTCAGGACAATTTAAACTGCATTAATTTAGATTACATAATTACATAATCTCCATTTGAAGGCTTGCCTGATTTCATGATTTCAGGCTTGCCTGTCATTTCCCATAGTGTTCAAATGTGTCAATTATGTAACCTTAAATAAATTCCTAAACTTTTAGAGATCACCAGAGATTTTTTTATTTTTTTTTTTTATTCATAAAAAAAAAGAGGGGAAAAAAGAAAAAAAAGCCTTGCCAACATTAATATCGGGTTGGTGGTTCATCATTGCTTTAGATATGGGTTGAAATGGGTTTGCTCTGTTGACATTTTCTCAGGTGCAAATAAGTGAAACTTATGCATAGGTTATACCTCAGGATAGCTTGTGACTGAGCCTGTCTTGAAGATAAGATCTGTGGCCTGGAATTTAGGAAACCTGAGCTCAGGCTAAGGACTTGAATTCTTGTTTGGAATCTTGTTTTCTGAAACTGTTATGAAAAACTCAGGGTAAATTCCTGCAACTCTGAAAGCATTTGAGATTTTCATAGCAATTTCAATGCAGAAAGTATTTTAATTGCTGTTTTATACCGTAGATGGAGAATGTATTACAATATCACTTTAATAGGGTAGTTTGTACTTCAAAAATACATATGAAGTGACCTCCTATAAATAACTTCTCTGACATCTTGAGACTGCACTACAGGTAATTTTTACAGATAAATCTCAAAGCCAACTTCTCAAAGCTATGTAACACTGCTGATTTCAACTAGATTTCATAGTGTAGTAAATCAGCATAAACGGCAATCTCTTTCCATGCCCTTTTTTAAACAAACAGAGAAATCCATGTATTTTAATACTGTGAAGTACCAAGGACAGAGCTGTAGAAAAACAGTAGTTTATTCTTCCAAACTAGGCAATGTTCAGTAGATTAAAAACAAACTATTTTTAGTTTGTTTTGGCTTTTCAGTCTTTGTTGCCTTATGATTGTTACCTGAAGCTCATGGGGTTTTTTGTATTGTTTCAAATTGCTTCTAATTAATGCCTAAAGTAAAATTGCTTATCAGTCAAAAGACAGTTTTGCATACATTATTTCACTTATATTTAGGCCTAACTGTGCTTAGAGTATTCTTTTTTATCCATATCAGCAATCTATATTACTTTGAGTTTCTCAGCCAATTTTAAGGATGTTCACAATCTCACATAAGTATTGAATATTCCTTTAAAATGGTACTAATTACTTTAAATGTTGTATTTTTAGAGTATACAATGCCCTATAAAGGATGAATTTCTACCAAACAGCCATCCCCTTGCTTCTCTCCCGAAATATCTCATTTTGCCTTTAGTGATATAGGGCTGTGTGTACAAGTTTATTATTCAAATAACTTAATTTCTTTGAATAAGTTCAAAGTATGAATTTCCATAAACTTTACTTTGGCAAACTTAGGGTGTTATGTCAATAAATGTGGATTTTTTAGATTTTTTTTTTAGACTTAGATTTAGGTAAAGTCTTCAGTAGTAGCTGAAATTTTAATTCTGTGAAGTCTGGGCTTGCAGAAGTGTATTATATGCAAAGTTAAACTCCACATCCTTGGGTAAAAATCAATATGAGCAAAGTTCTTCCTTGTCTGTTGTTGTTAGCCTGTATAACATCTGAAATTGTGTTCCCTCTGCTTCTGCCTTTTAAGGGTGCTGACTTAAAAATCTCCTTTGCTGAGCTAGCAGGGACGAAAAGCACTAAAAGCCGGCTAACCTGCTAACCCATGTTGAACTGTATTTGAACCTGCCCCAGACAAAGTTGCTGCACCACTTCATGCAGTAGGAAACGCGTCAAGGTTATGGTTCCTCTTCCTTGATAGCCCACAAGTTTTTATAATGCAGGATGTCGAGTTAAAAAGCAAAGAGGATGTGTCGTCTGCTGTCTGTTTAAGTAGTTGATTTTTTTTTTTTCTCAACTGTGAATGCAAACTTGTTACAAACCTGTTTGGAATTAATCTCTGCTTTGCCAGCTAGTTCTTTCTCTGTCAAAGACAGCAGCTGAAATTTGTGTCTTATGGTAACCAAAGTTGTCTTGATAAAATCTTGCTGCATTGTGAGATCGACTCTTGAAGTAGCACCCAAAGGTCACTTTGGTGACCGGTGGTGTCCTTCAAGTGCAGAACTCTGCTCCGGGGCTCTTTGTAGGGCCTGTGTGAAGTAAATATTTTTGTTAGAAATATTGGAGCTCAAACACATTCAGTGACCTGGCTATTCAGTTACATGCCTCAGTATTTGAAATTGTGGTGGTTCATTGTCCTTACATAAACTTTGTCCATTTTATAAAATTAGGAGAATAATTGCTGGACTCTGGGAGACTTTGCCATTCAGTTTGGTAAAAGGCCCCTCTTGTAAGAGTTCTCTCCAGCTCTCAACCTAAGTTGCCTGCTGGGGGGCACATGAGGGGAATAGACGTCGTCTTTGAGGGCTGCTGGCACAGCACACCACTGCCCAGTGGCCAGAAGAGGGAGAAAGGCAGGAGCAATGCTACTCCTCATCCCTATGGCAGTCCTCCCTCTGTCAAGGAAACAGAGGTTGTGAGAGTTGACTCAGTGCTGAAATGGTAGTAATCGCAACCAAACTGCCCCAGTAACAGAGAAGAGAACAGGACTATATTTGCCGACCAATTTGCCTGCATTTGGAAAGCTCTTCCCTAGAACTGGGAGAACATGACAGAGTTTTGAATGCGCTATCTGAAAGACTAGAGGTTGTTTTGGGGGCGATTGTTTTGTTTTGATTTTTTTTACTAATGGGGTTATGGATGACTGGGCTTACTGAGTTCTGCAAAGGGAATGGTCATTCTGTCTTAATGCCTACTAGGTATGTGTGGGTTCTTATTGATTAAAAAAGTAGGATTTGTGTTCCATTTATATATTTTCTAACAGGATGTTATTGGAAAACATTAAACATGTTCCCTGTTTGTACTGTTCCTTAATGATTGGCTTTCTTGTTAATGAAACCTAGTTGTAGACTCTTAAAAAGGTTAGCACTCATTTGGTTGAGTAGTTAAATGGCTTAATTACCTAAAAGAACAAAACAAAAAAGCCTTAGTTAAAGACCAGACTTAATGGTTTCATGTACGGGGCTGCTGTAGCATCCATACCTGTCTTTCTACCCACTAGTTTTGCAAATGACAATGGAAGAGTTGCCTTAAGCAAAGCACATCCTCTATTGCTGCATGGCTGGAGACACATCTGTGTGGGGAATAACAGAGGCTTTTCTTCCATTTCTTTCTTTGTTTGCCAGTGTAGCATCTAGGTAAATACAGTTCTTTGTAGATAATCCCACCTAAAATCAATGGGATGAGTGTAGCTTGAGGCATGGATGAAGTGTAGTCATGGCAAAATAATAGATACAGGCCCTGTATTAGCTGTTATCAACCAGTAAACAAAATTGATTAAACTATTTTAATATTGTACCTGGCCTGAAAGTTTTATAAATATTTCACTAACATACGTGCTTACCTTGATGACAGTTACAGTTCCTGTGCATTGTACTTGCTCAATTTGTGCCAGCTTTAGTCACTGAGGAGTTTGCTTTGTAATTAGACCAGCTGGCTTTAATAGGACTACAACAGGAAGAAATTAATATGTAACTTGAGAAAAACAGTAGACTGTCTACTGCCTGTTTATATTTTGTGACTGCTTTCCAGTCCCCAAAAACAGTTTTGTGTCATTAGTATTCAGTGACTTTAGGTCAAAACCAAGGCAGAGAAGGAAGACAGGAAGATTTTTCAAGTTGTTGGTCAAGCAAGATTGGTAGAAGTTGGTAGCTTAAAGAATTCAGGATGGTTGCAAAGAACTCATTTGGGGGAGATGTTTTCCTGCACGTATTTATATGAGCAATTCTATCTATAGAAGTGATGTGCATCATTTCTAGATAGCCAGAACTTGCTTCTTTTTTTTTTCTTCTTTTTATTTTTCTTCCTATTAGACAAACAGGATTCTGAGACACTTCCTAAGTCACTGGGTGAAGTCTGCTACTCTTGCAAGCAGTCAGCACATATCCTCCATTTCATAAATGATTCACACTTCACTGTAAAATTAGCTAGAAACAATGCAGGCAAAAAAAAATCCTGTTGTAAGGTTGTTCCAGAATCTTGCTGCTGTGATACTTAGAACTTGTCTCCCAATTAATTCTAAATTAATTCATGGACAATTTATAACCGTTTACTTTGTGTCCTATCGTTTAAGTAGCTTTTTCTTTTCCAAGTAATTTCATCCTCATGTTTCTAGAGAGAAACTTTATTCTTCCATATTACTTGTCTTACTAGGCTAAAGGAGCCACTGACTTCCTCCCCACCCTCCCTCCATCTGATAGACTTCACATTTTCCCAGTTATGTCAGTAAACTTTCTTTGAACGGAAGTTGCATGTTTCGATTAATAATTTATCTGCCTTACAACTGGGAGGTGGACTGGAGAGAAAAAAACGTTTTGGAACTGCAAACCTGAAGCAACTGGTCCTGTTTTTTTTGTTTTTTGGGGGCATTTTGGGGTTATGCTTTTTTATTTATTTAGCTTAGTATTCTTAGCAACTGTAGAACATTTATTAAAAAGTGCCAGAAGAGTTTAAGCTCTTCAACCAAGTTTATCACTTGAGTTTACGCTTCTGTATCAAGCATCCTTATTTCAAGGACGTGCTTTCCTTTGTTCATCCTTGCATAAGGAAGAAGGAAGGCTTTGTGTATCTATAACCACAAAAGGTAGGTACGTACTCAATGTGTGCCAACTGCTCTGCTCCACCACTGGCTTACGTTCAATGCTTTGTACTGTATCGCTGCTTTTGTATTCTTTCTGTCTGCTCCTTCTCCCCTCTGCCAGCAATCTCCAAAGAGCAGTTACCATTTCAAAGTGTAAACAAAGAAGGGGAAAGGCATGTCAAGAAAAGATCCACTCCTGGTTATAGGAAGAAATTCCTTATGTAGCTATCTGCCCTGATCACTGGAAGGGGTGAGCTCCTGGAGACTCAGCAGTGCCTGCAAGGTGTGAACCCCAGCTGAGGGACATTCTTCCTCTGCATCTAGAAAATGGTCATTCAGAGCAAACATTTTCTTTTTTCTGCATTTACTGTAGACAGAGGAAGTGGCAACATGAGATGAAAATCAACTGTCTCTTTCAAAAGGAAATGGAGTAAAACTATATATTTTTTGAGCTTTACAAATGCACCCTGAACTTTTTAAAGATGTCTTCAATGTAATAAAGCATAGTAATAAGCATGACAAACAAACTTTACATTGTTTGATTGTGCAATTAGATAAATTTACTAGCCAAATTGGAAAGTTTTGGCTAAACAGTCCTCCCCCTCCCC